>NC_077226.1:1983500-2199232 GCF_024763615.1 Phlebotomus papatasi | reverse complement strand
GAATGATAATTGAAATGTAGCAACTCTATCATTAGATGTGATTCTTTCATAATTACACCTATTGAAATCCGCCAATTTTATCGACAATTGACATAGCCTTCAACCCTGTTGCCTGAATTTTAAGGTTGCAGAGTGACATTTTCATGGACTCAAAGTGAAAAAATGGTTTTCGCTAGCGCCCTAATGTCATAAAAACATGGCTTAGAAAAATGACATAAAAGTGATTTTAAAACTAATAACCAGTCGTACAAACGATTTAAGCAGACAGATTAGAGTTCCGTCTAAATATTGATGTGCATTTTATTGTATCCGGTGAAATTTTTACAGTGAAAATAGGCCTCCGAATTGTCGAATCAATTATTATACAGGAAGGCCCCGGACCCAACTTGTATAAAAATCGCCACTGAATTTCCATTTTCTTCTTGAGGAAAATCTAAGGATTTCCAGGAACTATTTGAGGTTGGATTATGAACCTAATAAGTGAGACATTTTTTTGTCATAGTGCAAGAATCGCTTCGGTTTGTGTGTTAATCAGAAAATAATCACGAACCTTGGACATCATTTTACAGTATCAAGCATGGTCACTTTCCCCTAATTGGATTGCATAAGTTCGCAGGATCTTTTTCAAGCAGATCGTTAACCCTTTAACGACGAGACACTTTTTACAGATTGAAAATCAACAATAAAATTTAAATCGAGAAACATAATCAATGATAAGTCTAACAGTCATAATATGTTCTGTTCTAATATCCCAAATACGTTATTACGTCTCTTAATTAACCCTTTAACTCTTTCGCGTCTTTAGGGTAATGTCATGACTCGGGGAAAAAAGTTTTTTTTTGGGTAGGGGAAAGTGACCATGCTTGATAATGTCCAACCTTGATAATAACTAATTTTTTCTCATGTTAATTAATAATTGTGACTCATGGCAATATATTTTAATAGCTAGTCCTAAGCCTCACATTTCCTGAAAAAATTAGGAGCGTAGCCCTTTTTTCCCAGTTTTGGGAAGCAAAAATCAAAAATAGACCCAAATCCAGGGGGGGTGACATTATCTCTGAAAAATGCGACCAGTTTTAGTGTAAATTCTTTCCTGTTTTCGTACACATTTCACGAGTTATCTTCAAAACTACGTAGGTTGCCAATTTGAGGTTTTCGGTTGCCTATTCTTTATTAAATTGGCTTGTATTTTGTATTTGTATTATTTGCTAATTCATTCTACAATGACAGAAAACAGCTAATTAACTCAAAAGTTTTTTTGGCTCGCTAGAAACATATGGGAAACATGGGAAACGTCATGCCCCTGCCCAAATCTGTAATTTCGATGGATGATATTTCATACGATTTTTCATAGGTTAATATTATTTATCAAAAGAAATTTCAATTACAGGTCATTGAGGGTTGACCATGGTTAATATTTCTGGAAAAATCTTTTTCCTAAGAAAGCCTTGTTGTGTAGGTGGTGGAAAATTAATAAATCCTGCCTGTGTCCATGCTTTAAAATAAGAAAGAGCCATGCTTGATAATTCACTATCATTATGTCAGATTCTTTCGTCCTCACACCTATTGCAATCATGCGATTTGATCGAATACTAGAATCTAGAAAGAAAAAAACTTAAAGTCAATAAACCAAAAATAATCTCACACAGTTATGCCGCAGTTGAGTATTTATGGAACAAATTTGCATTATTTTCACATAAGAATATTTTTTCAAGATTGCAAAAACCGATTACACAATGAAAGAATCACATCTCCCATAAGCTCCTACAGCTTATAACTGATTTTTGTGTATCTTTAAAATAACCTCACTTTCATATTTTGTTTTTGTTTTTTTTCAAAAGAAGTAAGTTCATGAAGATTGTGAAACATTTTGTGATTCAGTTCAAAGTAAGGTGAGTTAATTATTTTATTCATTTTAGCGATAAATACAATATAAAATATATTCTATTTATTTACGCAGAAGATCCAGAAGATGGTGAAAAACAAAGTGAGAAGCGAGAAACGCAACAGTTTGGATGAGACAGTCAATGCAGACTAATCTTCAGGAAATTTCCCAAAACAGAACGAAAACTAGGGACAGGACACTTCTGCAGCCTTTGGAATCCTGATCTTCCGGAAAGTCAGCAGTGGACTTTGAGTTCAATGGTTTCCGGAAGTGGTATCTTACGAAAATCCGCTTGAGATGCTCCACTGCCTCTGAGGGTTTCTCAAAATCTGTACTGATGGTCCTGTTCATCCGATAAAGCTTTAATCCTGAGCCAAATCCCTAATTCTGCTACTGTGTAGATTGGATATCTTCAGGGAGTTGTGCGTGCCTCCAAAGAAATTTTTAGAGGATATCAGGCTTCACAAGGCAACGGTGGAACTTAGGCGGTCTTCCTCTTCACGTTTCTATACTCACTTATTAACTTAAAAATTCATAAAACATTGGAAAATAGAATTGTTTAGTAATATTATTCATCAGATGTTTTATTTTCGTTTATGTCAATTGACATAACCTTCAACTTTCGTGTCCATATTTTAGAAGAATGGTTTCATTTTTGTTGTGAAAATACGTCCTAGAAAAATTGCCTTAAAAGTGATTCTTTATTATCTTATCCCATGTGCAAACAAATTAATCAGGTAGATTAGAGTTCTGTCTAAATATTAATGTGTCATTTTTTGTGTCCGGTGTAATATTTACAGCAGAAAATGGGCTTATATAGGTAGGGAAAATCTCTATACAGGTAGGCATCTGGTCCAACCTTTATAAAAAATCGCCACTGTATTTTCATTTTCCTTCTGAGGAAATTAGAAGGATTTCCAGGAATTACTTCAGGTGGGATTATGAACCTTATAAGTAAAACATTTTTTTTGTCATAGTGGAAAAAACGCTGCGATTTATGTGGTAGTCAGAAAAAAATCCAAAACTCGGACATCATTTTACAGTATCAAGCATGGTCACTTTCCCCTATTTACATTAATTGAAATCTATCTGTTCGTGCACGACATCATAATAGAAGGATGTAAGATTCTTGGCTCATTTTCTCAAGACTCCAGTTAGATTTCAATTAATGTAAATAGCCAAAAAGAAACTTTTTTCCCCGGGTCATATATGACCCTAATGCCGGCTTCAGACCTAAGGTTTAGCCCAGTTCCCAATGGTCTCGAAATTTAAAATAGCAATAAATTTTATTAGTTTTTCAATATTTAATGGATCACTTGCCCATGTTGACTAATCTAAAGTGAAAATTATTCAAAAAATCTTGATTAAGAAGAAATTAGAGAAGTTAAGCCATATGGCTAAGCCTTAGATCTGAAGTCCGTATAAAGACGCGAAAGAGTTAATGACCAGACACTTTTTACGGACTCAAAATCAGCAATAGAAATTAAACTGAGAAACATAATTAATGATAAGTTTTACATCTAACCTTGGAAAGTCCAACATAGTCTGATTCGGTGTATTTTGTGCTTCTATGAACGACAATTGGGACAAAAATAGCCCAAAAACTTTAAGTAATTTTTCTGACAATACCAATGAATAATATTTTTCGCTTTAATGAAAAATATTACGTAAGGTAAAGTACCCTTTATTCGACCGGTAGATTTATTTATTCAATTTAATTATATTTGCTATAATATTTTGTGTATGATCTAACATTAATAGGTCAATTATTCTTTAAATAATACGAATCAGTGACAAATTCATAGAAATTGATGAAATTCACCATCAAATATTCAAAAATTGACCCATCGGTCGAATAGAGGAACCCGGTCGAGTAAGGGTACTTTACCTTATGAGTATTGTAGTTTTTATTGCCAAAAGGGTTTTGCTAAAAAAAAAACTGGAAGTAGGGGAGACTGGGGTACTTTTAGCCAGCAAATGAAGCTTTTTTTTCGTGCATGATTTGTGAAAAAATGATAAGGTTTGTCTAATATTTTTATGCTTCATAAGTACACTGAGAAAAAAAAGAGGGTGCGATTAACTTTTTTTCCTCATAACTTTAACACTTTTTAGGTGTAAAAATATATCAACACTTTTTAATGTTAATTTTACTCCTTTTGAGGATAAAATCAACATGAAAAAAGGGTAACTTTAACCCCCAATACACCTAAAAAGGGTAATATTTACACCGATTTCGGATCAATACTGCAGGGTAAAATTAACATTTCCGGAATGTTATTTTAACTTTTTCGGATTTCTCTCAGTGTAGTATTAGGTTATTGGCTATATGAAACACTGTAGTTCAAAGCTCTAAAATCCCTACCTTTTTCTAGAGAGGATAATGAAAAAAAGTATGACACATTGGCTACACTTGCCCCGGCCTTGGGGTAGATATAGCCACTTTTGGTGTACTAATTGACACCAGAATTCCAGGCGAAATTTCAAATTGAAGATACCAAATATTGTTGGATAATGAGCTGGCGTGATAGATATTCTGTGGGGACACTTCCGGTAATCGCCAGTGGAAATTTATTTCACCTCAAGAAGAAAAACAAATTTTCTGTCTTGCCCAAAGCTTTCGGTCCGGATGTTGACCTTCTTCAGTGGTCGACTAGACTATGTTTTTTGAATTCCTGAAGTTCGTTATTCTTGAAATATTGGAGGATCATCACCTCCGAATACAACATACTCACGAATGTTGTATGATTATCTAAGAAATGACAATTTTTAGGAAAAAACGTTTATAATTTTTATAATTAGACGTTAATGAAGCTCAAAGTGTTTCAATGAGACTGATTTTTACCGAATAGGTCACAGATCAGCTATGAAAACGTCACATTCTTGTATAATTTGAATGTCCTTTGAAATACTGTGCTCATTTTCTGGTTTTATTTCACGATCTGGAGCATTAAAGGATGAATTAGCCCAAGAAGCAAAATAGCTGCCTTATAGAACCAAGTATTAGACAAGTCTTTTAGTGCACTTTTAAAAGACTTAAAGTGAAAATTTTCTATGGAAATTCCTATAGCAGCTCTTAAAATCCTTAAGAGTGCGCCACTTTACTTATAGTAACCTCAGTAATGGAAGCAAGAGCGTTATAAGTAAATAAAAAGATTTTTAGTTCTATAGTGCCTCACTTAGGGAATTTTACAAGACCATTTTAAGAAAAAATTGCTGCTTGGGAGGGAATTAATCATCACTGTTGAAGTTGGCTTCAAAGGGTAGATAACTTGTGCCGCTCACGGTTCACTCGAGTGCCGATTTGTCGATCTCATGCCGATCTGCCATAAGTAAGTTTACAAGATTATTGTTTCCAGTGCAGTACAATAAAATGTACCATTGGAATCCTTTGTACAAAATTTATAATATTACACGAACATAAACGAACGTTAGACTTTATAAGAACAAACTGACACTTAAATCCGCCGATTCTTCGCTAAAATCGTGCCCATCTGCCGATTTTTGTTAATGAACATGGCATATTCAACATTGCCAATCTGTCAATTTCTGGCCAAATTGTGACGATCTGTCGATTTCTCAGCAAAATTGTTACCATTTGTCGACTTTTACCTTCAGATCGACATAATTTTGCCGATCGCCGATTATGGTTCACTTTGAGAGTCGCTTATTCACCCTTTGGTCGGCTTCTTTATCAATTTCGCTTAATTCGTAGAAATTGACCATTTTACTCATTGTGGACAGTCTTCGTGTAATCTCAATTGTTTTCCATCATTAATATATTGCAAAACAACAATTTTACCAGAACAACCAAAAAAATTAAATAAAAAAATCGGTAATTTTTGAAAATTTTACCTTGAACGGATAAGATCGCCCACAGGCGGTCTTCCTTTTTCACTTCTTAAACTCATATTTTGAGGTTTTCACAATTATAAATTGAAATATAGAAACTAGAAGAATATATCTTTCAAGAAATTAGATTCTTACTACAGTTAGATTACTTTAAAGCAATCTTTTTTGCACTTGAAAACGCAAAATGTTGCGAACGACATTTTGTTGTTTTTTTCTCTGACCTGTCGCACAAAACTGAAGATTGTAACCGAACGAAAGGTCAAAATGAGTTCAGCTCCAGAAAATAAGTTAGTAAGACTATAATTGAGGACACTGTAGATATTTCAACTTCAAATAAGTAATATTATTGCAGTAAATGCGATTTATAGAATGACCGCCTTGAGGCGGTTTTACCCGTTAGAGGGTTAATCTACTTTCAGGAAATACTAACCCAATTTTGCCCAAAGTTTCCCGGAGACGATTCCGAAGCGATTTTCTGAGACTATGTACACTGTACACTCAGAATGAGTTATTATTATTATTAATATATAAGTAAAAATAATTGTTTTTGTTAATACTTCATTCTAGTCACTGTTTTGTAAGTCCGCCAGGGTAGGGCTTACTAAGATTTGACTTTTGTAAAACCTTTTGACTTTCTTAAATAATTTTGTTAAACGAACAAACGGATTTTGTTCAAATTTTGTCAAATGGACTTTCTTTTACCAATTCGACACAACTTTTTCATATTCTGTATGGAAGGACATCCTTTTACAAACTTATCTTGTTATTTTGACAATACTTTCTTTTTCAGAGTGGTAGAATTTCAGTAATTAATACGTCAGGTCGAGATATTACCTATCACGACCAAAAATTTACCTCATTACGACGTAATGAAACGAGGTAAATTACATGTAGTAATTAAGAAGTCATAAATACGTAAGAATGACTTACGCCAATTTGTGATTGAGTATATTACTTAACACTGGTATAAATAAAAGAGTCAAATTGATCCAACTGGTAAAAATAAAAGGATCACCGAGGATCCTTTGAAAATGTCCCTGTTTTGACACTTATTTACCTCCGGAATAGACGTACAAAAACAGTGATAAAGTCATCTTTGGTGTTCATAAATTCGTGATAAATTTGCATACAAAATTTCAAGAGACACTAGTGATCCTTCCAAAGGTTCAAATATGATCCATCCGTTTGAAAAGGATGGAATATAATCTAATTTGATCCTTTCATTTTTACCAGTGTTATCATGACGTAATTTTACCGTCATTATTACCAAACTTTCCAACGTGTTTCGCTTTAAACTAATTGAAGCTTCCCGTTGAATTTTCCCTTTGAATAATATCTAACATCACTTCATAACACTTCAAGTGATACCGACCACATTATTAAGTCATTCTGACCTGTTTTGTGTACTAAAAAAAAAAGTAAGACTTACCCGGTCTGCATGATGTTGTTGCTGTTGCTGCTGATTTATCAGATGATCCCTTACTAATTGCAATTGAAGGATCATCTCATTGAGTTTGCGCTCCTTCTCCTGAACACTTCCCGGATAGCATCCCAGCAGAGAATCTGCCGTCCGGTAATCTGGACTAAAAAATCCAAAGACGAAAGATTAAATGATGCAAATAAAAAAAACCAATTACAATCATATTTCCATTTTGACCTAAATTTGTTACAATAAGAAACAATCCCTTACTTCTCTCTCTCTCTCTGTCTCATTATCAATTGTTTCACATTTAGTAGTAATAATAATATAAATTAAACTAGGAAGGAGATGATAATATAATAAATCTACATATTCATCATATTATTAATATAACCAAACAAACAAAAAAGAATTAACCGAAAGAGAGAGCATAAGCTTTATCGCAAAATTTTGCGATGGGGTTATAAAAATTCCACGATGAACTTGACACTTTGTGAGACTTGTTCTCAATTGTTTTCATCTCTCTTCCCATTTTCTTTTTTTTTTTTTTTAATTCAATTCTGTTGCTATTTTAATTGTAATAATCACCATGTGACTGATTTCAAAATGGAACAATATGATCAAGAATAAGAATTGACCGTTTGATACAGTC
The DNA here is from genome assembly GCF_024763615.1 of Phlebotomus papatasi. Lineage (NCBI taxonomy): Eukaryota > Metazoa > Arthropoda > Insecta > Diptera > Psychodidae > Phlebotomus > Phlebotomus papatasi. Next base: position 2,191,426 of record NC_077226.1, on the reverse strand, counting down.
TATAGCATTATTTAAGGCATTATGTAAGGTATTAAGGCATGATTTAAGGCTTTATTTAAGGAATTATTTAAGGAATTATTTTAGGAATTATTTAGGGAATTAATTTAGGCACTATTTAAGGCATTTTAGGCATTATTTCAGGCATTATATAAGGTAATATTTTAGGCATTTTTTAAAGGCATTTTAGGCATTGTTTAGGGCACTATTAAGGACATTATTTAAGGCATTATTTTAGGCATTATTTCAGGCACTTCTTAAGGCATTTTAGGCATTATTTAAGGCTTTATTCAAGGCAATATCTTGGGCATTTTTTAGGCATTACTTCAGACACTATTTAGGGCATTATTTAAGGAAATTTTTTAAGGCAATTTGGGCATTATTTAGGGCGATATTTTAAGCACTATTAAGGGCATTATTTAAGGCATTATTTTAGGCATTATTTTGGGTACAATTTTAGGCAATATATAAGGCATTTTAGGCATTATTTTAGGTATTATTTGAGACATTATTAAGGGCATTATATAGGGCATTATGTAGGATATTATTTAGTGCATATTAGGCATTATTAAGGGAATTATTAAAGACAGTATTTTAGGCATTATTTGAGGCATTTCTTAAGGCATTTTAGGCATTATTTAAGTCATTATTTAGGGCATTATTTAGGGAACTATTTAAGGCAATATTAAAGGCATTTGAGGCAATTTTTGGGCATTATTTAGGGCATTAGGTTAGGCGCTATTTAGGGCATTATTTAAGGAATTATTTAAGGAATTATTTAAGGCATTAATAGGGAAGTTTAGGCATTATTTTAGGCATTATTTAAGGCTTTATTCAAGGCAATATCTTGGGCATTTTTTAGGCATTACTTCAGACACTATTTAGGGCATTATTTAAGGAAATTTTTTAAGGCAATTTGGGCATTATTTAGGGCGATATTTTAGGCATTATTTAGGGCATTATTTAAGGCATTATTTTAGCCATTATTTAAGGAATTTTAGGCATTATTTAAGTCATTATTTAGGGCATTATATAGGGCATTATTAAGGGAACTATTTAAGGCAATATTAAAGGCATTTTAGGCAATTTTTGGGCATTATTTAGGGCATTAGGTTAGGCGCTATTTAGGGCATTATTTAAGGATTTATTTATAGCTTTATTTAAGGCATTAATATTGCAGTTTAGGAATTATTTTAGGCATTATTTAAAGCTTTATTTAAGGCAATATTTTGGGCATTTTTTAGGCATTACTTCAGACATTATTTAGGGCATTATTTAACGAATTTTTTTAAGGCAATTCAGGAATTATTTAGGGCATTATTTAAGGTATTATTTTAGACATTATTTAGGTATTTTTAGGCATTATTAAAGGCAATATTTAAGAGATTATTTTGGGCATTATTTTAGCCATTATTTAAGGCATTTTATGCATTATTTAGGGCAATATTTAGAACATTATTTAAGGCATCATTTAAGGCATTATTAAAGGCATTTTAGGCATTATTTGATGAATTATTTAGGGAATTATTTAAGTCATTATTTTAGGCATTTTAGGCGTTATTTTGAACATTATTTAGGGCACTTTTTAGGCATTATTTAAGGCATTTTTTAGGCATCAATTAGGGCATTATTTGAGTCATTTTTAATGCATTATTTTAGGCATATTTTAGGGCACTAAATAGGGCTTCAATTAAGGCATCATTTAAGGTATTATTTTAAGCATTATTTCATACATTATTTGAGGCATTATTTAAGGCATTTAATCATGATTTAAGACACCATTTAAGGCATTAGTTTAGGCATTATTAAATGCTTTATTTAGGGCATTATTTCAGACGTCATTTAAGGTATTATTTTTGTCATTATTTAATTATTTATTTAACGTATTATTTAAGGTATTACTTAAGTCATTTTATACATTATTTAAGGCATTATTTAAAGCACGTTTTAGGCATTATTTACAGCATTATTTAGGGAATTTTATGCATTATTTTAGGCATTGTTTAAGTAAACTATTTAAGGCATTTTAGGCATTTTAGGCATTGTTTAAGGTATTATTTTAGGCATTTTTTAATGCATATTAGGCATTATCAGGGGGATTATTTAAGGCATTATTTTAGGCATTATTTAAGTAAATTATTAAGAGCATTATTTAGGGCACTATTTAATGCAATATTTAAGACATTTTAGGCATTATTTTAGGCATTATTTAAGGAAATTATTTAATACATTTTTGACATTATTTATTGCATTATTTTAGGCATTTTTTTAGGCATTATTTATGGCATTATTTTAGGCATTATCTAAGGCATCATTTAGAACATTATTTAGAGCAATATTTCAGGCGTTTTAGGCATTATTTAGGGAATTATTTAGGGCATTATTTAAGGTATTATGTAAGGCATTTTTTAGGCATCATTTAAAGAAATTATTTAAGGCGTTTTAAGGCATTGTTTAAGGCATTATTTGAAGCATTACTTTCGACATTTTTTGGGGTATTGTTTAAGGCATTTTTAAGGCAATATTTTAGGTAATATTTAAGGCATTATTCAAGGCATTGTTTAAGATATTTTTAAGGCATTTTAGGCATTTTTTAATTAATTATTTGGGGCATTATTTAGGGCAATATTCAAGACATTATTTAAGGAATTTTAGGCATTACTTAAGGCATTGTTTAGGGAATTATTTATGGCATTTTAGGCATTATTTAGGACATTATTGAATGCATTATTTAGGGCATTTTAGGTATTATTTAAGGCATTATTTAAGGAATTATTTAGAGCATTATTTAGGGCATTATTTAGGGCATTTTTTTAGGCATTATTTAAGACATTATTTTAGGCAATTCTTAAGGATATATTTAAGTCATTTTAGGCATTATTTAGGGCATTCTTTAGAGAATTATTTAAGACATTATTTTAGGCGTTATTTAGGGCAATATTTAGGGCATAGTTTAAGGAATTTTAGATATTATTTTAGACATTTTTAATGGAATTATTTGGGGCATTTAAGGTATTACTTAAGGCATTATTTCAGAAGTTATTTAAATTAATATTTTATGCATTATTTAAGGCTTTATTTTAGGCATTAGTTAGGGCATTTTGTAAGACAATATTTACGGCATTTTAGGCATCATTTGAGGCAGTATTTAAGGCATTTTTAGGCATTTTTAAGGGATAATTTAGGGCATTATTTACGGCTATAAAGCATTTTTTAGGTATTATTTATGGCATTATTTAAGGCAATATTTAAGGCATTTTAGGCATTTTTTAAAACATTGTTTAATGCATAATTTTAGGCATTATTTAGCACATTATTTAATGCATTTTTAAGGTATAATTCAGGGCATTATTTAAGGCAGAGGTGTGCAAGAACCGTTGAAACCGAATAAACGTCAAAATAAGTTTCCCGTCAATTAATTTCGTGAGATATCTTTAAGATTTCTGCAGAAAATATCTACACATCTGCTGAAAATCTGCCGAGAAATCTGTAGATATTCCTACGAATTTTATTTGGACTTGGGACAAAATTCATCAGAAATTTTTGCAGATTTTCTGGCGAATCCTGGTGCAAACTCTGACGAATTTCTACAGATATTATGCAGATTTTCTGTGGATTTTTATCTACATTCCAGACTTTCCAGACACAGCTATGTCTGAAAAGATGGAATTGGTGGTATCACAGTGTTTATATAAAATAAAGAATTCTGCGACGCCGTGTTCGTACGTAGAGAATAGTGAAGTAAAAACTTTAAGTAGAGTGTTAACCTAAATTTCGTGTTTTTGTATCATTTCATGGGCGATTTTTAAGAAATTTGTATTTTTGGTCGCATTTTTTTTTTATTTATCTAAAATGTTTAATCGGTAATGCCTGTTAAGTAGAGCATACCATTTTCTTTGTAACTTCTACAGTTTCTTGATAAATCAACAATATTTTTGTGAAGTAATGGAGGTTATGTAGATTTTCTAGGGAGAAATTCTGCCGAGAATCTGCAGATTTTCGGCAGAATTTCTGCCGAAAATCCACAGATTTTCTCTGAATGTATTAGAATATTCCGTTACAATTCAAAAGACCTCCAAGTAAAATCGGCAGGTAGAGCAATGATTTGACGGGATATTTATTCGGTTTCAAGGGTTCTTTCACGCCTCTGATTAAAAGCATTATTTAAGGCATTCTCTAATGCATTATGTAAGGTATTATTTAAGGCATTATTTAAGGGCATTACCAATAAGATTCAAATGATACTAACCTATCTAATAGTGCGTAGGTGGATGTTGTAAGATGTTCTGGAGCCCCAAAACGTTTTGTGGCCCCACCATTGCTGCAGATATTCAAATTACTTGATGTACTGTTGTTATTATTTGTCTGTGGCTCCGTAATGCCCTCTCTAAGTGAACTACCGCGCATTTTGTTGGTTAATCTCCTCAGAACATCGTCCATTGAACGTTTCTGGGCACCCAATTCCTGTCTACCAATTGCAACTGTTGCCGTACAATTGGACACCCGACTGCAACCAGCCGGCGGTGACATCTTGATGCTATTATTGTTATTTGACATGTGATCTGGTGTGGTGGGGAGGGGCATGGTGTGACTAGATATGAGGTCGCTGGGTGGACTTGGGATAATCTAAATACAATGATTTTTTTTTATTGTTAATGGTAAGAGAAAGTCCCCTAACCTCAAAATAATTTTTTTTAAAAAAAAAAACGATAGATACCTCTGCTAGTCGTTGCTTCTTGCAGGGTCCCTCGAGATCATCCGATGAGGCACTAGATGGCGGTGGTCGTGGTGCTTCATCGATCTCCAAGAGTTCCTCATCGAGATCATCATCCTCGTCATCTGCTTCATCATCATCCTCACGCAAATTATTCACCAGTTCATCATCATCTTCATCATCTTCCGATCTTTCACCATTTCTCTCACCTGGTGCCTCATTTTCAGCCCCACCGCCCTCAAGTTTCGTCGGGGGGGACTTTCGTTTAGACGACATCGCCCCCGCACCGCCACTACCCTCCAAAGTAGAAAGAAAAAAACAGAAAAATACATTGCAACGTTAGTTCATCTGACATTTATTGAGTGAGATTCTTTATGAATCTCTGGGATATGTTATGGAAACGACGTGATGTATGCAAAAAATGAGTAGGCAATTCATATCAAATTCATTCAGTCCGTTTTCACTCAAGCCGGACCTCCCTGTACTACAATCCCAAAAAAATCTCATGGCCTCCGATCGGCCCCAAACTTTGCCAAAGTGCGTTAAGTGCTCATATAACCCGGAAGACATGGTGTTTGAAACAAAAAAAACTAAAAATAGTTCGGAGCATTTATCGAACCTATTCCAAAGAATATTATTGTAAAATGAGTAACAATACTATTCTGATTTTTTCTGAGTTCTGATTTTTTCCAAATTATAGAATTATATGTCGACTTATCACATGCATCTTGATAAAAATTCCGCGATAGATTATGATAAATCGAGATACATTGCAGATTTTTCTGACTTTGTTAAATTTTCCAAAAAAAAAACACTAATAAATGGACACTTTTTACATTTTCTACTGAAACTGCAATCGCGGAACATGTTTCATGTGGAAGCACTTACATTTTACTACGGTATATTGCAAAAAGTATATGTAAACTAATCGCAGTAAAATTTTTATAGCTTAATATTGTATCTCAAACTTTAAACTTCTCTCCTGAAAAGTTGCATTTTAGACTTACAATAGTCTTCTTTGGAACCGATGATATCCGGATTGGTTTTTCGGAAAATATCCGGAAAATGTAAGTTTTTCTCAAAAAATTCTTAGTTTATTTAGAAGCATTATAATAGAGGTTTCAAGGAAAAAAAATTAAAGGTACTGGTATCTTTGAAATTAAAAGATAACAAAGGTTCAAATTTTACATCATAATCCAGTTTTCCAACGGATTTTTGTTGTTTTTTTTTTGTTACTTCATTTAGACATAGCTTTGGTGGCCTATTCCGGTCACCTTCATTCTCATAGATCCTTGTGCCTCCGGAATTCTCCTAAAGTCTTTTTCACCCAAAATTTAAAAATTTAGGGAAATTTGAGGAATAAAAAAGGTGGTCGGAATTGCAAGCTGGCCGAAATTTGGTACATTTACCCTATTATTATTATAATTCATCCACTATAGCGTACCCTATTCAAATAGTCATCAAAACCAAAATAATAAATGAACCTATATTAACCATTTTTTTTATTACAATAACTATATCAAACAAGAGGGAGATATTACAATCGGAAATGGTGTGCAGGTGAAAATGAAGTGTTTGGAAGTCTTTGGAAGTGGAAGTGTTCGAAAATAAAGTCTTCTTTGTTTAATCCCAATTTTTTCACACTATACGCTACTTTTAGCTCAGATTTTTTTAATTTGAGCGGCAGTGTAGGGTAAGTGTGCCAAATTTCGGCATAGTTGCATGTAAGCGCCAAAGTCTCAAGTTTGAAATGCAATATCTTTAATAGAAATTGATTTTTTTCATTCCTTCTACTTAAGGAGTGTTGCTTAGAACCTTGTAGACAGCTTATCGTCTTTATTTACTTTAAAATCGGTCTTAATACATTTTAAAATGAATAAAAATGTAGACATAGCATTGGTGCCCTATTTCGGCCACCTTCATTCTCATAGTTCCTTGCCCTTCGGGAATTCTTCCAATGTCTTTTTCACGTCATCTCGTTTGTCAAAGCTACATTTCTTGTTATTCTTTTGCATTGTATAATCTCTAGAGTATGTAAAAACTAAAAAATCATGGACATTCGAGGAACAAAAAAGGTGGCCGGAATTGCAAGCTGGCCGGAATTTGGCACACTTACCCTAATTCAAAAGAGTTTTTTTTTTACATTTTAAAAGCTCGGTTATGATAATAAAATTGAGTAAATAACGCTAAAATTTATTATAGCTTAATTTGTAATTTATGAAAAATGTATCTTTCAATATGTCTTTTGAAGGACTCTTACAAAATACGTTAGGAACGAAAAGGTGCCTTTGTAGTATTTCTATGTTAGTCGAATTTTTGAAAATGCCTACTGTCAAGTGCGCTAATCCGGGCGCTTTGCTATGTGGATCGTTATGCCTACGCTAACTAGATAAAATCCACTTAAAATAATATTTTTATTTTTACTTCCGTAATATAGTCACTACAGTAACATAATATAACTATTCAAGTTTGAGAAAAAGCTAAAATTGTATTTTTATCCGTTAAATCAGTGAGTGTAACCGCCTCATTTCAAACTCATGCCAGCTGGGTTCTTCACTAAAAAAAAAAACTTTCTTTCAGAGATATTTTCGCTAATGACAATATGAAAAAAGAGTATTTTAAATCCAAAGATTTAATTAAAAGTAAAGTGCAATCATTCCCTTACAAGGTGAGTAAATCAATTTTCTTGAAATAATAATATTTTATGGAGAAATTAGTGAATTTGTGACTGTTTACATTTTAATCTAAATGGATGCTTCGCAAATCAATCATTTCTTTTCGGGAATCACATTGTTAAGGACTGTTTTACTATTTCAGATGCCAAAGGGAACAAAAGAAGAGATTCCTAAGAACAAACTTTATTCTAAGGAAGATCTAAAGAATGTCTCGAAGTGTGTACGAGATGATTCTACGATAACCAAGGGTCCATCAAGCCTAATAAAAAGTGAAGGTATTTTTCATTTTTCTTTGTAAAAATTTTGCAGCTACTGCACCGCGATTTAAACAAATTTCCTCGTAGTTCTTGTATTATTTCGGCAAACATTGTGAAATATGTATTTTTAGATAGCTTTTAGTGCACGATTTCGAAATATATCAGATTGATAAGTCAATTCTCTTTAAGAGAAAACTTGCCAAGAGTCTTCAGTGTCTCTATACAAAAACGTATGGAAAAATGAAATGTCGAGAGGCCCCTGACCATAACCAATGCATCCAAAACATTTGATGTACCAAGGACGACATTGTACAACAAATTGTCCGGCAGATACCCGGAAGAGTGCTCCAAATTCCGCACAGCGTCAAAAATAATCTGCGAGACCTTCAATATTCCCCAAACTATTATCCGGATGGAAGGCCTGGAGATGCTTTGGTTCAGGAATTTTCTCAAAGGGAAAGGGCTGTGGTTACTTCTGAAAATCTCACGGAATTGGTTCAGAATTGTCGAGAATATTTCACAGAACACGACCAGCTGACCATTTTACCAGACCGGGCTCTTAATTTCGACGAAAATGCCTTTTTCTTGACACCGGAAGATGGAAATGTCCTGGCCAGGAAAGGATCACGTGTTGTGCCACGATCTCACGAAGATCTCACGGAATACTTTCAGAATTGTCGCCAGAATATGCTTGTAAATTGAGTGATCCAATTAAAAGATTATTTGACCCAATTAGCGAAGAGACGCTCCACTTAGTGAACGCTACCTTATTTCAGTATTATCATTATTTTATAAATTTTCTTTAATATTTTTGATAATTTTTTTTTTAATATTATGTTTCTGAATGAAACTGTGAATAATTCTCTGGATTTAGAAGAAGTAAAAAAGAATTTCATCAGTCCAAAAACAAGCGTTTAAGTAGCATTCTACGAAAAATGATCCTTACAATATGTTATGTGTAGAGAACAGTGCGGTGATGACAATAAACAAATGCCTAACCTAATATTTGTGTTTTATCGATTTTTCGAGGGTATTTTGTAGGGCAACTTTTTTATTCTTACATAATGGATTTTTTTCTTTTAGAAAGTATTTAATCATTAACGCTGGTTTAATAAAGCATATTAGGGCTCTTGTAACTTAAAACTTTTCTGCAATATTCAAAAGTAAAAATTGAAGGTGTCATTAACTCGTTAGGTAATTCTCTAAAAAAAAAATAATCTAAAATTTTCTTGCATTTTTCACCTAATTTTCCTCATTTTCAAGTGAAATTTCGCACAGCTTGAGTGTAAAGGAGGCTTTAATAGGATGTAAAGTTTAAGGCCATTATCTCTCATAGTTTCCGAGAAAATCAACTTTAAAGTTTTTCAGATACTTTCATGCTTTTCTTTTCCAGTTTTCCTTACAAATAACAAAAATAGGTTACATACAGTTTATAGATTACTAAACGAAATTTGCATTATTTATGTATAAATATCATTTGGATTGTGCCAGAATCCAAATTTGCAATGAAGGAATCGCACCTATATAACCTGATCTAGGCTTATATAGTTTGTTGTTCTGCAACTGCTTAAGATTAAGTACTTATTAAGGGCTTAATAAGTGCTTAATGTGTTAGCCGGGAGATATTGATTTTCAGTAGGGCTAACACAAGGTATGATGTTACTAGGATTGTCTATTTCCTTACATTTGGCAAGTAGTTTGTTGTTTTACACTTACTTAAAATTAAGCTCTTATTAAGGGCTTAATAAGTGCTTAATGTGTTAGCCGGGAGATATTGATTTTAAGTAGGGCTAACACAAAGTAAGATATTACTAGGATTATATCATTTCCATACGTTTGACAAGTAGCAAACTACAGAACAACAAATTGTTCTGCAACTACTTAAGATTAAGTACTTATTAAGGGATTCATAGTACTTAATGTGTTGGCTGGGAGACATCGATTTCCGAGAATAGGGCTAACACGAGATAAAATTGTACTATAATTGCCTCATTTTCAAACATTTAGCAAGTTGTTTGTTGGTCTATACAGTAGACTCTCTCTCAATCGGGAATATGGGGCGAAATGTCATCCGGTTTATCGATAGATTTGGGCGTCAAAGCCTTTGTAAATTCCACAAAAAAGGCTCAATTATAAAGAATCACGATAAAATAGGAAGAACTACAGCGAATTTGAGTGAATTAGCTTCATAATTAAGCGTGAAAATTGTCAATAAAATTTGACGCCCGATTGAAAAAGAGCCGATTGAGTGAGAGTCTACTGTAATTACTTAAAGTTAAGTACTTATTAAGGGCTTAATAAGTAACTTAATGTGTTAACCAAGAGATATCAAATTATAGTATTCCTTTTCTTGATTATGAGTCTTACTACCTTGGAACAATGGGTCAACGTGAGGATATGTGAATTTTTCTTAGGACAGAACGTTCTTTCGGTAAGGATCTGAAGTCACGAGCTGAAGTCATTAGCTTTATACTAATTCTGTCCAAATTTTAATTATTTTGCACTCACGTATTATTCTTCTATTTAAGAACTTTTCAAGCTTTTTTTCAAAAATAACGGTAATATTCTAAGAAGAAATATTCTAAGAAAGAAAAGAAGAAAAGAAGAAAAGAAGAAGAAAATATTCTAAGACAAATTTATGTGTGTTATCGGGAAAAAAAAAATAAATTTTTTGTGTCTTGAATCTTACATCAAAGTACAGTAGACTCTCTCTCAATTGGGCATTTGGGGCAAAATGTCATCCGGTTTATCGATAGATTTGGACGTCAAAGCCTTTGTAAATTCCACAAAAAGCGCTCAAATATAGAGAATCACGATAAAATAGGAAGAACTACAGCTAATTTGAGCAAATTACCTTCATAATTGAATGTGAAAATTGTCAACGAAATTTTTCGCCCGATTGAAAAAGAACCGATTGAGCGAGAATCTACTGTATGAGCCTCTGGAAATTGTTCCAAATTATATCACTTTACCCTATTCCACAATCATCTCCCTGTCAGTTCATTTTTATCCTAGATATTTTGATTTCAATAAAAAGTTTGGAATTTTTCAGAAATTTGATTCCAAATTGCTGTAGGGGAGGCCGGGATAGAATTAGCTGGCTAGATCTGCCCCGGTCTCCCCTACAATATCTCTCATTATCAATATATCAAATCAATTATCAATATCTCTCTTTATCTCACCTAGAATAACCTAATCTAGGCCTATCACTTTCTTGAGGGTGTCAAAAATGCCCTACCACTAGAGTTTCAGCCCAATCTGCTACAAAAAATGTTTTTTTTTTAAATGTCTTTCAATTTGAAAATAATAAATTTGCATAAGTTTGCGCATTTGTTGAGAAGAAAGTGAATTAACAATGGCAAGAGATGTCTAGAAATCGTTTCCTTCCCTATCATCGCAAAATAGCTCCGCGATAAGTTTCCCGCTAAATAGGTCAAATGAGAGTCAATTAGAGATTACACAGTTGACCCATATTTGGGTTGCATAGCCTCGAAAATTTTATTACAATTAAATATTATCACTATATAGCATTCAAATATACAAAGATTATTATCATTATAAATGTCATACATTTTTTATTTTGTTATTTTGACTTCTTAGTCGTAGTCTTTTTTACCAAAGAAAAATGTACCAACAACAGGAAAAAATATATATATATCAAAAAAAAACCGTCGGCTTTTCAACCCTCAATTTTCCACTCTCTCTCTTTTGTGTCAAAGAGAATTAGAAGGTAAAATTAAAATAAAATAAAATAAATCAAAATGGAAAATTAGAAAGAAAATATTGCATTCATCCTAACCCTTGCTATTTCTCTCTCTCTATCACTAAAATGTTTATTTTGATAATTAAACAATTTCCTAAGTCATTTCCTCCTTTGCATGTCACCCATGAAAATCCCATTTTCTTTAGGGGTTTTCCCATCAAAATGGGGCTTTTCCTCCTAAACATTCCACCTCTATTTCTTGTTTTTTTTTTTTATTTATTTATTTCTTTTTTATTTAACTTTTCCAAGGGGAAAAGGGAAATTAATTCTGTGTAGAGAGGGAGAAAATTTAGTTAGACTTAGAATCCCTATGTACAATACACCGTACAACAAAATAGGAAATTATTGAACAGGATACTGAATCAAATGAAAAGTTAAATTGAAAAATATGTTAAAAAAAAAGACAAAAAAAAAGACACAGAGATTGAGAAAATGTCAGTGATTTGATAGAAAATGATTTTTTCTTTTGCTTATCTTCATTTTATTTCACCCTCCTTTTCCCCTTTCCACAAAAAAAAATAAAACATTTTCAACACGCTTTTCTTTTAAACATCCAACGCAATGGGGTGTCCCAGAAGATTTTGGGATAATTTGTTCTTTGCATTTAGACAATCCATGGTATTGACACAAATTTTCTTTTCATCAATTCCTTTGGAGAGACAGGGTGAAAAACAGAGAGAGAGAAAGAGAGAAAGGTACTAAAGGAAAATTCATCTAATCAAAAATCATAAACCTTTGATTATGGTTGTTGGAATCAGTAAAAAAAAGTGGTTAATACAGGTAATTGTATCAAATTTCGGCCAGCTTGCAATTCCGTCCACCTGTTTTGTTCCTCAAATAATGATATAAAAAAAGACATTGGAAGAATTCCCGAAGGGCAAGGAACTGTAAGAATGAAGGTGGCCGGAATAGGCCACCAAAGCTATGTCTCTACATTTTTAATTCATTCATTCATTCATAATTTTTAAGAAAAGAGCATTAGGGCAAGTGTATCAAATTCCGGACGGCTTACAATTCCGTCCACCTTCTTAGTTCCTCAAATTTCCCTGATTTTTTTTAGTTTTTGTGTGAAAAAGACTTTGAAAGAATTCCCGAAGGGCAAGGAACTATGAGAATGAAGGTGGCCGAAATAGGCCACCAATGATATGTCTCTATATTTTAATTCATTTTAACCTGTATTGAGGATTATATTTAGAGAAAGTAAACACGATAAACTTTGGCCATTTTGGCGCATGCATGCCGATACTTTGAACTTAAATTTATCAAACGGAATGTATCATTTATATTAATAGAAAATGACCGATATTTCATTTACATTTTTCATTTACTTTTCTGACATAAAACACTCATAATTTTCAGATAATATACCCAAGCGGCATTTGATATCCAAATAATGTATGTCTCAAATGAAACCAGCATATTTTCAACGTAACCAATCTATTTATTTCTAAAAAAATATAATGTATGAACAAAATGGAAGTATATAAACTGAAAATTATATGCGATAAATACCAAAAAATAAACAACTTAACCAAAAAATGTATAGAAAATATCTGTTATTTTTTATTAATAAGAATACTACATTTTATTTGATAAATTTCAGTAAATATGTTGGTATTACCACTTAAAATTACGACTAAATGTTTTTAGATCCATAAACAAGTCACAATATAATCCATTTTTGAGTGAAAATGTGTAAATATATGTTGAAAATATCGAAAGTACACAGTAAAAAAATTGTGTGAAAAATAAAGTTGTGTATAGGAAAATTTGTGTAATGTCACAAGCATTTTGGTTGTAAATCGTAAAATTACTATCATATTTGTCGTACGATACTAACATAATGCTAGAAAAATTAAGTTTGTGTAATGAAATTTGTGTAAAGGAAAATTTGTGTGACAACTGTCAAAATTTCATTGTTTACTATTGCAATTTTTTCTAAGATTTTAGTCATTTTTCACATTTTTAACTGTCTAATTGTCTTCTAGAATCATTCATTGGATTCTTAAAATATGCCTCAGTCGCAAAAAATTAAGAATAATTATGTAATAACAGAAAAAAGAGGAAGTATTATGTAAATTAGAAAAATTGACGATGCAATTCTTGGCCATTTGCTTAAGAGAAATAAGCAAGTTCGTGGCGCAGCCGGAAAATGCGAGATCATCAACGAAAAGGTTCTGGGTTCGAGTCTCAGACCCTCTCTTCATGTTTTTTTTTCTTTTTTTGTTCCTTTTTTCTCTTTTTTCTTAGTTTAATACAGAGACTTTTCACAGATAATTACACATAAACCGAACAAAATTGCTCTACAATCAAAATTATAGACAGGAAGCCATTTTATAAAATTGACAATACACAACTTTGCAAATACATAACATTTCATCTGTGTGCAGCATCTTTTAAAGAATTCCGTACGAGGCTGTGAAACAGGTGCAAAAGCGCCAAAACTTGAAGGACGTATTCTATGCGAACTAAAGTATCCTCCCATATCACAAAAGAAACGGATTGTATTATATTTATAAATGTAACAGAATGGGAGTATCTTCAGTTCAATAAATCCACGCCAGATTGAGTCTCTTTAGGACTTCTGCAAGATAGCCCTAACACCACATCTTTGTGCCAAAATAATAGGTCTCAATGACGTAGTATAAGTACCACCCCAAGCAATGATATCATAGTTTAGGCGGGATTCTAAGCAAGCAAAGTAAAACTTAAGAGTCACTTGGCGAGACCATATCTTAGATACAGTAGACTCTCACTCAATCGTGAATATGGGGCAAAATGTCATCCGGTTTATCGATAGAATTGGACGTCAAAGCCTTTGTAAATTCCACAAAAAGCGCTCAATTATAAAGAATCACGATAAAATAGGAAGAACTACAGCGAATTTGAGCAAATTAGCTTCATTATTAAGCGTGAAAACTGTCAACAAAATTTGACGCCCGATTGAAAAAGAGCCGATTGAGTGAGAGTCTACTGTATTGCAAACATTTTGTCAATAATGGGCAGAGTTGATTTCTTAAGCTGGATTATAATAATATTGACATTATAGAGTGATTATATTATTTAGTTATAATTGATACATTTTATCATAGAGGATGACGTGAATTTATCTAAAATATATAATTGCTATATTTTGGATGTAAAAATTTCCCTCTTTTATGCAATTATACAGACGAAGTATGTAAAGTCTTCTTCATAATTTTCGTATAGATATCAGACATCCCAAGCGGCATTTGATATCCAAATAATGTATGTCTCAAATGTAACCAACATATTTTCAATGTTATCGAGATATTTCTAAAAAATATAATGTATGAACATGATGGAAGTATATTGATTGAAAATTATATGCGTTACATACCAGAAAAATAACTTATCTAAAAATTGTATAGAAAATATCAGTTATTTTCTATTAATATGAATAACACATTTTATTTGATAAATTTCGGTTAATATATTGGTATTTTCCCTTAAATTTATGACTAAATTTTTTTAGATCCATAAACAAGTTATAATATAATCTATTTTTGAGTGAAAATGTATAAAGCTGTGTCAAAAATATCGAAAGTATATTTATCTTACATATTCTTGCTGTTATGTTGACATAATGTCCTGAAACTGTATGAACATCACGTTTTAATATTTTATAGTTACATTTGTTCCGTAAAGGAGACAAGTTATATACAACTTGTGTTCTTTTTGTATGGCGCTACCAGATTGTCAAATTCCGCTTTGTTTACTAAGCAGAGATTCATATTCCAATGAAAATTCGTGAAAAAGGTGATGTTAAACATGAATTAAAGCCTCGAAGTGCACCAACGTTTGCATTGGAGTCGAGCACATAGAAAGAAGGGATCAAATTCGAAAAAGTGAGTGTAATTGATGGAAATATTATGAATTAATACTTGGTTCGTGAGAGTTAACATTTTCTTTCTTTAATTGCAGTGCAGCCAAATTGTAAACATTAGGACAGCTTCCTGATCTTCTAACATGAAACTAAATTGCAGAAACAGTGACCAAGATGCAAAAAATTTTCATAAAAAGCATAAAATTGAAGTGTTTATTGTGCATTAACATTATTGTTATAAGGAATCTGTAATGTGAATATAATGTACGACATAATGTAAATATAATCACAAAAATATGTCAAGATGTGTTTTCTTCTATATTTTTTAATTATTCAAGTTATAGCATCTCAATTTTATTTTATCGGAACAAAAAGAAGATTATGGCGTGGAATATTACAGAAAATTGGTGGCGCTAACCAAATTTAATGTAAAATTATGCACAAAACATTGATGAGCCTCGATATTTGTCCAGAATGGTGCTTAAAATGATGTATTCCACCAATACATGCAGTAAAAATCTAATATCCATAAGTTTTTCAATGATATGATAGAAAGGGCAATAGACTTATTCAATTTTATTTTCTTTAATTCCCCAGCTTTCCCTTGGGAATTTCAGGTCGGGAATAAAATACTATTCACTAATATTGTATCCTCTAACGGAAAACAGTTATTGCATTAAACTTTCATACGCAATAAAAGTGCACGAGGCACAGAATATCTGACGGAATCGTTGGGGATAAATAATTATTCATTTAAGGAAAATATTTGAGCAAGTTTTAAATGAAAATGCAAAAGAAATGACAATTCTGCGATCAGTAGTTATAAAATTGATATTGTATAGTGATTATATTTTATTTAGTCATAATGTATACATTTTACCGTACAAGATGACGAGCTTACGTCAAATATGAAAAATTGTTATATTTCGTATGTAAAAATTCCCCATTCACCCGAATATGGACCTGTTGCCGCTTGGGATCTCTAGACATTTATGGCTATAAATGTTCTTTGGGGTATTTGAGCAAGATTTAAAGAAAAATTCAAAATAAATGACAGATCTTCAGCCGATAGTTATAATATTGACATTTCAGAGTGATCGTATATTTTTTAGTCATAATTGATACATTTTACCGTGCAAAATGACGTGATTTTATCTAAGTTAAATAATTGATATATAGAAGAAATTTGTAAAGTCCTCGCCATAATTTTCATACAGATATCAGATATTTCTACTCATTTATGGCGATAAATGCTCATTGGGATATTTGAGCAAGATTTAAAGAAAAAATCAAAAGGAATGATAACTTTTCAGCTGATAGTTATAATATTGACATTATAGAGTGATTATTTATTATTTAGTTATAATTGATACATTTTACCGTAGAAAGTAACGTGATTTTATCTAAAATAAATAATTGTTATATAGAAGAAATTTGTAAAGTCTTCGCCATAATTTTCGTATAGATATCAGACATTTCTACTCATTTATAGCGATAAATGCTCATTGGGATATTTGAGCAATATTCAAAGAAAAAATCAAAAGGAATGATAACTTTTCAGCTGATAGTTATAATATTGACATTATAGAGTGATTATTTATTATCTAGTTATAATCGATACATTTTATCCAACAAGATGACGTGATTTTATCTAAGTTAAATAATTGTTAAATAGAGGAGATATGTAAAGTATCTGTATTTTCGTACAGATATCAGACATTTCTACTCTATTAAGCTTCAAAGAGCCTGATCAACGGTATTAGCACTAAATAGTGCCACTATCCTAATTCAACTTCTTGTCCGAATTTTTTTTTTTAAATGAAAAGCGTGGGAAGCTGTTTAAATGCCTCCACTGAGAAAATTTTCCTTTTGGTGTGGGCAGGAAAGGAAAAAGCCGGAAAGGGCTTTTTTTTTTGGTAATTTTCTTCCACAAGTGTTGTCCTCTCACCCTCTGGATTTTCCATCTTTATCCAATGAAAAGACTTTTCTTTTCTACCGAAAGGGGTGGGGGTTGGGGGGGGGGAAAGCAGGAGAAGTGATGAAAAATAGAGAAGAAGGGAAAAATGGTAATTTGACTTGCTTTTTCTCATTCACAATATCCGGGAAATAACGATTGTTACATTTTTCTCCATTGTTACAGGGAGGGGGTGGAAAATGTGTGACAACTTTGTCCCCCTGGAAAAATTTTCCCCTTGGAAAAATGTCTGTTGCTCGGTGGATGGAGGAAATGGGTGGGAAGGAGGGGGAGGGTAGGCAAGTTATATTGATGATTTTTATTTGAATGTCGATTTGTCAATTTGACGATTTTTCCGATGCCGCCAATTTTTTTTTTGCTCCCGTCCTTGATGGAATTCCAATGGGATTTTTTTTCTTCTTTTAAATATTCACCCACGAATCTGTCACATTTAGTTATGATTTGTTTTTTATTTATACTTTTTTTTTTATATTCATCTTATTCTTCGCCCTCTTTCTACTTTTTGGCATGTTCTAAATAAAAAAAAAGGGAAAGGGAAAAGCCGGATATTCTGTCGTTGACAATCAATCAAAATATTTTGGAGTTCCTCGCTTCTTGCTGTTGCCGTTACTACATTATGTACATATATATGTACATGATATATATAATGGATTTGTTTAGTGGCCAACTACTTGGGGGAAAAATCATCGTGTTCATGAATTTAAACATTGAGTATTATAGAGTATTTTTCCACTGTTCCATTATTTTTTACATTTTTGCACCGATTTACCAGACGGACAGACGGACAACGCGAAGATTTTTTGAGAAAAGTCATCTGCGGGGAAGGACTAAAACCATTGAGAACGTTCCAATTCGATTTTTTAAATTAGATTTATGGTGAATTCGGTAGTGATTCCAGGGGCATAACGTTTCCTATGTTTCTAGCGAGCCAAAAAAACTTTTGAGTTTATTAGCTGTTTTCTGTCATTGTAGAATGAATTAGCAAAAAATACTAATAAAAAATAAAAGCCAATCTAATAGCGAAAACGCAACCGAAAATCCTAAATTGGCAACCTACGTAGTTTTGGAGTTATCTTGTGAAATTTGTACGAAAACAGGGAAAAATTGACACTAAAACTGGACGCATTTTTCAGAGCTAATGTCACCCGCCTGAGTGATTCCGTTTTTCTCAAAAGTGTTCAAATCGGTCTGACCTGCATTACTGCCCCAAGTGTCATTTGATATCCAAATAATGTGCAGTGCCCGCCCACTAATCCGGATCGGCGTAATCCGGATGAGTTCTCGACGGTTACATTTGAAATCTTTTTGAGGTTATGTGTATAGGGGTAACTGGGGTAGTAATAAACAGGGGTAGTTGTAAACACTGTTTTTTTTTTCATTAATTTTAAGACTCCAGAGGATAAAACCCATAGGGTAAAGTGTATAATTTGGAATAAGTGTTACAAGTTGGACAATTCGCCGGTACAAGTTGGACATGGCTTTTTTCTTGATAAATACAGTACAAAATTTGTTTTGAAGCACAAGGAACCAAATTATAAAACTAAAGCATTGAAAATATACAAATAAAAATGAAGTACTAAATTTATCAAGACAAAAAGCCCTGTCCAAATTGTACCATTGTCCAACTTGTACCACTTTACCCTAGTTCTTCCTATTTTATCGTGATTCTTTATAATTGAGCACTTTTTGTGGAATTTACAAAGGATTTCACGCTCAATTCTATCGCTAAACCGGATGACATTTCGCCCCATATTCCCGATTGAGAGAGAGTCTACTGTACTTAATTAAGAACTTTAAGAAAGACCTTAATTAAGTACATAGTCTTAAGGCTGAGTCATGTCATATTATTTTCTCTACTCGCCACAAAGCGCTGACGTTTGTCTCATGTTTATATATTTTTTAAGTTATTGAATGTTCTACAACTCCTTAAAATTACGTCATTGAGTTAAGACCTTATTAAGTATTTAATAAGTACTTAATGTATTAGCAGGGACAAGTATCCCAAAATCTATTGAATCTTTCCTTTCGTACTCTCAATTCTCGATACTAAAGCGTAAATTTCCAATAACTATCCTATATTCGTTAAATCTGCCCTTCAGTGCGTGATCCGGAAATGTAAATTACCCACAAAGTTCCTAAAAATTGTAGAATCCTTTCTCTATTTCGATCTGCGTATGGTCTGGAAGCCAGGAGTGCATATTTTACCTTTGAAAGCCATAAACTCATGTTCAGAGAGTCTACATTTTACAAAAAAATTTCAATTCTCCGATTAATTTTTGTTTAAAATGCATCTGAAATAGTAAGTGAGATTGTTAAGAATCTCACCTAATACTTCTTTCGAGGTATTTGAGGACAATATCAGTGTCGTCCGGCAACATTTGCAGCTAGTGTGTGCTTGGATAAAATATCTGAAGTGGTAGCATCGTGTTCATCATGCGAATTAGTCAAAGAGTTTGTTTCTCAGCTTTTGTTTTTTCTTTTGAGAAATAAAGAATATGAGAAATTTATTTGTTTTATGAGCATTAGGGTAACTACTTAACAAGTGCTTAGCCAAAAGTCCTTAATTAAGTACTTGGTGAACACATTTTTCATGTCCTTAAAATAAAATACCTTATTAAGGACTTTTACAAAGGCCTTAATTAAGTACTTAGTCTTAAGGCAGAGTCATGCCATATAAGTTCAGCAATTCGCAACAAAGCGCTGACTTTTGTCTCATTTTCATATAATATTTTTTAAGTAGGGTAAAGTGATACAAGTTGGACAGTGGTACAATTTGGACAATGGTACAATTTGGACAGGGCTTTTTGTCTTGATAAATTTAGTACTTCATTTTTATTTGTATATTTTTAATGCTTTAGTTTTATAATTTGGTTCCTTGTGTTTAAAAACAAATTTTGTACTGTATTTATCAAGAAAACAGCCATGTCCAAATTGTACCAGCGAATTGTCCAACTTGTAACACTAATTCCAAATTATATCACTTTACCCTAGTTGAATGTTCTACAACTCCTTAAAATTAATTCATTAAGTTAAGAGCTTATTATGTACTTAATAAGTACTTATCCCAAGGGGCATTTGATATCCAAATAATGTATGTCTCAAATGTAACCAACATATTTTTAATGTAATCGAGCTATTTCTAAAAAATATAATATGTGAACATGATGGAAGTATATTAACTTAAAATTATATGCGGTACATATCAGAAAAATAACTTATCTAAAAATTGTATAGAAAATATCAGTTATTTTTTATTAACATAAATAATACGTTTTATTTGTTAAAATTCAGTTAATATATTGGTATTTCCCCTTAAAATTACGACTAAATGTTTTTAGATCCATAAATAAGTTATAATATAATATATTTTTGAGTGAAAATGTACAAATCTATGTCAAAAGTATCGAAAGTATAATTATCTTACATATTTTTGCTGTTATGTTCACATAATGCCGTGAAACTATATGAACATCACGTTTTGATATTTATTAGTTACATTTGTTTTATAAAGGAGACAAGTTGCTTACAACTTGTGTTCTTTTTGTATAACGCTGCCAGTTTGTTAAATTTTGCTGTTTACTAATCAGTTATTCATCTCTGAGTTGAAATTTGAGAAGAAAAAGCAATGTTTTTCACAAAATTAGACACACAGTAAAAAAAATTTTGGTTGCTTTACTATGATTTTCATTGTAAATTTTACATTAAACATCCCAAGGAGCATTTATCGCCATAAATGAGTAGATATGTCTGATATCTATACGAAAATAATGACGAAGACTTTACAAATTTCTTCTATATAACCGCATAAAACAGGCCCATATTCGGGTGAATGGGGAATTTTTATAGCCGAAATATAACAATTTTTTTATTTTAGAGTTAATCAAGTCATTGTGTACGGTAAAATGTATTGTTTATAACTAAATAAAATATCACTCTGTCATACCAATATTATAACTATTGACTGAAGAACTGTCATTTCTTGTCCATTTTTCTTTAAGTCTTGCTCAAATATATTCCTCAAATGAATAAATAATTATCCTCAACGATTCAGTCACATTTTTTGTGCCTCGTGCACTTTCATCGTGTATGAAAGTTTAATGCAATAATTGTTTTCCGTTAGAGGCTAAAATATTAGTGAACAAAATTTCATTCCCGACTTGAAATTCTTAAGGGAAAGCTGAGAAAATAAATAAAATAAAATTGAATAAATTTATTGCTTTTTACATTACATTATTTGAAATACTTATGGTTCTTAAATTTTTACTGCGTGTATTGATAGAATACAGCCCTTTAAACAATAATTTGGACAAATATCATTGCACTGCAATGTTTTGTGTATCATTTATCCATTAATTTGAATTTGGCGTCGCCAATTTTCTGTATTTTTCCACGGCATAATCTTCTTTTTGTTCTGATAAAATAAAATCAAGATATTGTAACCCGAATAAGTAAGAAAAGCAGAAAATAAAACACATTTATATATTTTAGTGATTATATTTATAAGATGTCGTATATCATATTTACATTTTGTAGACTTCTTACGTCAATAATATCACTACACAGCAAGCATGTCAAAATACTGAAAGATTATGCTTTTGATAAACTTTTTCTGCATTCTGGGCACTCATTCTGCAATTTTATTTCATAACAAATGATCTGAAAGCTGTCCTAATGCTTGTAGGGGAAAGTGCCCATGCTTTGAACGGTCCCAAGCTTTATAATGACTGAATTTTTCCTATGTTTCTGCATAAATGCGACTCCGCAATATATTTTAAAAACAAGACACTTTCCTCTAGTTTTTAAAATATGTGTGAGATGACTCACATTTATTGAAAAACATACGAAAAATTTAGTCATTGTAAAGCTTGGGACCGTGTAAAACATTGGCACTTTCCCCTACTTGCGGTACACTGCAATTAAAGGAAAAAAATATTAGCTCTCACAAACGAAGTGTTAATTCACTACTTTTTCATTATTTGCACTTACTTTGTAAAATTTAATGCCTTTTATCTGTATACTCGATTTTTCTGTACATGCTGGTGCATTTCGGAACTCTAATTAATATGAGATATCACTTTTTTCACAAATTTTCACTCGCAGATGAACTCTTGCTTAGTAAACAAAGTAGAATTTGACAATCTGGCAGCGTCATACAAAAAGAAGACAAGTTGTATATAACTTGTGTCTTTTATGGAACAAATGTAACTAAAATATATCAGAACATGATGTTCATACAATTTCACGACATTATGTGAACATAATGGCATGAATATGTAAGATAAAAATACTTTAAAAATATTTCACATAGTTTTATACATTTTCACTCAAAAATAGATTATATTATGACTTGTTTATAGATCAAAAATGTTTGGTCGTTATTTTTTAGGGAAAATAACAATATTTTAACTGGAATTTATCAAACAAAATGTATTATATGTATTAATAGAAAATAACTGATATTTTCTTTACATTTTTTAGTCAAGTTATTATACTGGCATTCAACGCACATAATTTTCGTATAATTTACATCCATTGCGTTCATACATTATATTTCTAAGAAATAGCTCGATTACGTTGAAAATATGTTGGTTACATTTGAGACATACATTATTTGGATATCAAATGCTCCGTAATCGTTTATACTAATACACATTTGTGTAATTTGTACACATTTTTGTCTGAAAACTGTGTAATTTTACACGAAATATGTAAGAAAATACATATTGATTACACGGTTTACTATTACATAAAATTTAAATTACACATTTTCAGATTACACAGTTTGTTGAAATACATAATTTGTGTAACTTTACAAGAATAATCGCGGTAAAAAAGCAAACCAATGATTATCCTTGTAATTTTTTTTTACTGTACACTAAAAGTGTATCAATGCCAGAAGTAGAGTAGAGTACTGAGTCCTTCGACCCTTTAATATGATTTAAATTTGATTTATTTGGGAAATTTTCTCACTGAAATACATTGGTGTCCAATGTAACCTGCTTCTTCCCTATTTATTTCCTTTTACTGAGACATTATTGAGTTTTTTTTGTTGTTGCTATTTATGCTTTTTTTTTTGTTGTTGTTTTTGGAGTTATAAGTCGCTCGTTGATTTAGGTTTTGTCTCTGGAAAAACACATTCAGTGTGGGAAAAAGAGAAAGAAGGTGTCTCTTGTCTCAAAGAAATGTGCACAGATGCTTGAGATTTTACTGAAAGAAGAAAAGCCCAATAATAAGATACTTGAGAAGATCCCAGAAAAGATGGCATCAGACAACAATAAAACAGGCACAAAATACAACTCAAAAACGAGGGAAAAATTGAGAAAATTCTGCCTTGATTAATAACCATAGACATTGTTTCTATTTTTAAATAACAATATCAATAAATAATTTGAAAAAGTACCCTTCAAAAAAAATCTAATCTTATCATATTTTGGTGTGTTCTTTTGTTTTTTTTCCCATACAACTCCAGTTTTTCTCTATTTTTCTTTTTTCTTTTTTCTTGTTCTCTTTTTTTTTGTTTTTTTTTGAATATCTTCATAAGCACTCTCGAAGTTTCATTCTGTCTCACTGTCTTTGGCTTTGAGTAAGACAGAAAAAAAGGAAGAAGAAGAGCAGACATACATATTATATGGTCAACATCTGGAAATCATTATGTTATGGACTTAGCATTTGAGACATTATAACCAAAAATTATTTCATTTCTTAGTGCTCTCGCCCTTTTCTGGCTCAAATTCTCTCTCTATCAGTCTCTCATTTCCAAGATATTCCTCATTGTAATATCATTGGACACTTTTCCTGGCTCATCCAGCTGGATTTTTATGGTTGGAAAACGTTCCGGGCTTTGCAAAGTGCTCAAACTCGTGAGTTAGATGTTTAGGGGAAACCGGGGAGATTTGGGACACTCTTTCATGTTTTGACTTTGAGACAGTAGACCAGACTGGGGCAAAAAGTAACAAATCGGAAATTTTATAAATCAATATCTTCCAAGATAAATGAGATAGCGGCTTAATTTTTTTTCCATAGATAGCCTCCATAGACCTTCTTTAATGTCGTAAGTTTGTTAGATGAAAAAGGAATTTAGAAAATAAAAAATATCGAAATTTGTAGCCCTATTTTTTTTTTAAATATTTTCCATGCAGAAGATAAGAATTAGGGTAAGTGCTCATAATTTTGGACAGTTTCTAAATTTGGACACTTTGAGGGTAAAATTGGACACTAAAAATAAATTGATTAAAATGATGGATTTTTATTCCAATATTTGATGAAAAATGAATTCTATCTAAATATTTGTTCTTTTTGGAAGATTTTGACACTAAATACGTTAAATTTTGAATATGATTTGAGTTGAAATTGCTTTGGTGAAAATTCAGTGTGAGCAATTGCTTATGAGAAATATGACAGAACTTCGTGGCTTACTTCCAGGGGGGTGACATTAGCTCTGAAAAATGCAACCAGTTTTAGTGTAATTTTTTCCCTGTTTTCGTACACATTTCACGAGATATCTCCAAAACTACGTAGGTTGCCAATTTAGGGTTTTCGGTTGCCTCTTCGTTATTAAACTAGCTTTAATTTTGTATTAGTATTTTTTACTAATTCATTCTACAATGCTAGAAAACAACTAATGAACTCAAAAAATTTTCGGCTCGCTAGAAAAATATGGGAAATATAGGAAATGTCATGCCTCTGCTTACTTCAGTCTTATTTAGTTTTGGTGAAGTACTAACAAAGTTTATTCGCTGTTTTTGAGTGATATTATTGAATATTCATTGAATATTGTGTTGATTCACGTTACTGATGATTTGTACATTTGACCTGAAGTGAGATTTGCCTTGTGAATTAGATTTTTCGTGTGAAAAATGGGAAATTTTTTAAGACATTCACCAGTGAGGTGATGATTCTTATTTTGGACAGGTGTTTTTCTCACGAAATTTCGTGAAGTTTTAGCTTTTGTGATGACTAGGTTGGACAAATGCCTGGAGAAACAAAGGAGCATCATCTCTACGAAAGAGATGTAGCGAGAAATGCCTTGAAAGGCTCCCGGGAAGGTCAGGGAATGAGCGAATCTGCACGTACTTGGAGTATCGAAGTCAACTCACTTTAATGAATGATATGGAAAGTTTCCGGGCTTCTTGTGACATTCTACGTTTCCCTTACATGAACAGGAAGAGGACTTGGTAAGATTGGTTCATCAAATGAAGAACAATGGGCATCCTATTGAGGCGGATTAGCTGTCCAAATTTACAGACAAGTTGGCCAAATTAATAAACAAGTTGTCCAAAATAAGAGCCAAGGTCACCTCTACTTATCAATTCATTTTTAAACGTATTAAAACTAATTTTAATAAAAATAAGACGATAAATGGCTTGCTAAGTTTCTAAACAAACCTTCTGAAAAGAGAGTAACAAGAAATGTCAATTAGTATAGAAAATATCGCACTTCAAACTTGGAACTTCTATGCTTATAAGCAGACTGTCCAAAATGATGAGCACTTCCCCTATTGCTTTTCAGATATATAACACTGTGCAACAATTTTAAACTTTTTTTTGTCCCTGGGTTCTCATGCTTTTTTTCCTATTGCTAGGGTCAAATGATTTACGAAAATACTTATCATTTTGATTTCATTTGGATTTTGCGCATGGAATCTCGGCAAAACCGTTTTTCCCGTTTTTTTGATACTTGGATGCCTCTATCTCCGATTCTGCTGAACCGATTTATTTCTCACTCTGGAATAATTTGGTCTCCTTTACATGCCCGATAAATCCACTGAACAGATGAAGTTCGCACAACTGACACCAGGGGCGCTGTAGTCTCATATATGTCAGAAAACATTGCTCGATTTTTGTTTGAACCTCAATATCGAGGTTAAAAAACAATCTGAGTGAAAAGTTGCACATAAATGAAAATGTAGCTAATAAAATTCTCTATCAAAGCCACAAAATAGATTGTTAGGGACAGTCCTAGTTTTCGAGATATTTTTGATTAAAGTTGCTAAAAAGTTTGATTTTTCCATGTTTTCTGACATATTTGAGACTACAGCGCCCCTGGTGTCACTTGTACGAACTCAATGTGTCCAAAGGATTATCGGGCATGTAAAGGAGAACATATGTTTCCATATTGAGAAATAAATCGGTTCAGCAGAATCGGAGATATAGGCACCCAAGTATCAAAGAACAGCAAAAATGGTTTTGCCTAGATTCCCGGCGCAAAATCCAAATGAAATCAAAATGATAAGTATTTTCGTAAATCATTTGACCCTAGCAATAGAAAAAATAGCATGAGAACCCAGGGACAAAATCACTGTTGCACAGTGTAATTAATTTTATCAAGAGTATAGTATCAATTGATCTTAATATTTCTCCTCCAAAGATATATCAATTCCATTTTTCTTAAGGAAAAGACCCATTTTTCTTTAAGATAAGTTCGAAAGGTAAATTTTGACAGCTTTTTGCGAAGGTTCTATTGTACCTTCGATAGAAATTAGAAGAAATGCTAATCAGAAGGCTCATTTAAGACAGTTTGAACATTTGAACTCCTGTCAATTTTGAACTGCAACGGAAGAAAAAAAAAGCTTCTATTTAAAATTTTACAAATCATTTTTATAAATTTTCCCTTTTTCCACGTTTTCCACCCAAGAGAAAAGCCCAATTGAAATGAGAGAAAAAAAGAAGATGAAAACAGAAAAGAACTTGAAGAAACAAAGGATGACGAAGGAAGAGGCGGGAGGGGGGAGTGAGAGAAAATGTGAATGAAGATAGAAAACAGATGTCACAAGAAAAGATCTGTCTCTCTGAAGAAAATCTCTGGTTTTGTTTTAGTTCTCATTTTTTTTTTTGTGAGTGTCTTATATTTTTTTTTCCATCTTAAATTGTTGTTGCTGTATCTTTTGCTGTTTCTCCACAATTTCTTTGTTTCTCCACTTTCATTTGTTTCATTCCAAAAAAAAAAGGAAAATAGAAAAAAAAAATTGAAAACTGTGAAAGAGTGAGTGAGAAAGATCATCTACTATCATCTTCTTTGAAATAAGAAGGAGAATTTTAATGACACCCTCACTAAAATCTTATTTTATGGTAACGATCTTCGACAATTCCAAAGACATCACAAAAATGTCTTCTATTCATTCAAAAAATAAACAGAAAAAATAGCAATGATAAGCTAAAAGAGGCTTGAGGTATCTGTGATCAAATAAACTCATAAATTTCATCAAATATTCAACATTTAATCATTATTAGGTGAGATTCTTAACAATATTACCTACAATTATCCTAAAGAAAATTCACGTCCTCCAGATCGGGCTCAAACTTTTCCGAAGTGTGTCTCGCCACTTCTGCTCTTTGGAGATTAATATCTCTCGAAGTAAGAACGTTATCGATTTGCGGTTTTCAGCAAGGGTTAGAGGAAAGTAAGGTAAAGTACCCTTTATTCGACCGGTAGATTTATTTATTCAATTTAATTATATTTGCTATAATATTTTGTGTATGATCTAACATTAATAGGTCAATTATTCTTTAAATAATACGAATCAGTGACAAATTCATAGAAATTGATGAAATTCACCATCAAATATTCAAAAATTGACCCACCGGTCGAATAGAGGAACCGGTCGAATAAAGGGTACTTTACCTTATTTATGTGAATTTCCAACTGCTTCAGCAAATATTGGTAAATGTTTAGTGAAATACTGGTCATTTTCTATTTTAAATAGTCAGAGTGGGGGGGGCCCAACAAAAGAAGAAAAAGTTCATTGAAATCGGTTAATAAACATTAGAGATAGAGTCCGGTCCATATGGACATAGTTAAATGTCGGGGTACAGTACGTTGGTGTAAAGACGGACGGGACCCTTCGTTAGAAAGATCTCGATCTCAGATAACTATATGTACCAAAAATTTGATAGAAATCGCTTCATAAATGCTCTGGCACACCTTTTAGATCAGTAAAATTTCATAGTAATCGAAATTCACACCTCTTTCTTTCCCAAACGTTTTGTATATATCTGTCTCACTTTTCCAGACTCTTCTTCTTCTTTTAAACATAACACCAAATTAAATTTAGTTCAATCTAATTTTGAATGAGGAATTTTACCAACCAAAAAGGTGTGCCCGCGGCAGAAACACCGAAAATGCAGTCCGGGAAAGACATTTTTGGTTATAGTTCGGGTCAGGGTGCATCGAGGAAGGAGTGCGATCCACTAAAATCCACCAAGGACCAACGAACAAGACACGATAGGTGTCGAAAACTCTGGTAAATTGTCTATGGTCAACCGACGCTCTCCGGAATTTCCATTCCTTGGCCAAATCCGGAACAATATGGTCCGGTCAAGACATTTTTGGTTATAGCTCGTGTCAGGGTGCATCGAGGGAGGAGTGCGACACACCGTTGGAAAGGTCTTGACCTCAGATACAACATACTAAAATTTAAAGTTTGAATTTTGATGAATTTTGACGCTATCGTAGCGCCACCTGTGGTGACTTTTTGAACTTCTGTCTAAAAGTGCTCATCGAGACGAAACCAAAAAGCCAAAATTTAGTTCAAAATGTTAATTAGAACCGGAGATAGAGGCCGGTCAATTTTCGCACTTTGACCCCTTATAGCTCGGGTCATGCATTATCGATCGACTTAAGTATTTTTTGTTTGACAGGTATAATCAACGGCTACAACATACTAAAATTTCAGTCCGATGCACAAAGAAATTTTTGAGTTATTTAAACTTCTAAAATTGAAAAATCTTCTTTTTAAAAATAGCGCCCCTAGCGGTGGTTTTATCAACTTGTGGTGTTAGAAGGGGAAGTGGAATTTTCAAGAGAGATTTCCAAAACGCCCTCACTTTTTAAATTCTAACAATTAGAACCGGAGTTATGGGCATTTTATTTTTTTGTCTCTGAACATTCCAATCCCTGGTACACTTCCCTTATTTTGCTATAAAGAACCTTTTCTGGATCGATTGTCGACAGGTAATGAGAAATTCATCCAAAATAACAATAGCAAAAAAGATCCAGAAAAATTAGGCAAGCTTGTTGGAAAAATTTTAAAAAAATATGTGTAAAAATTAATTTCTTGAGATATTTCAAAAGATTTCCTAATTAGATTGTTCATTAGATTAAGTAAATTATTGATTAGTAAGTATGAGAAGTGCATGGGAGTGCAAGAAGTGCTGGAAGTATTGCTATGCTTTCTAGAGTATTGCGAAGTTTTGGAAGTGCAAAGGCCTCTTCCTTACAAATCATATGGAAGTGCTTGGAAGTGTTGTACACATTTTCACCAAATATCTCCCCCTTGGGAAGTGTCCATGCTCTATTATGATCACAGGTATCAAAATGACTAATTTTTCCCCAATGTTTCTCAATAAATGGGTTCTCATTTTGAAATACAGCATCAGCCAAAAGTTTGTTGACAGAGAGCTATCTTCGAAAAATCAGTTGGAAAAATAGATTTTAAGTTAAATCTGTGTTCATCTTTAGTTCCAAATCGATTTTCATGGCTATACGAGTTAGATCACGTTAAGAATCTCACGTATAATAAGCTGATCTAGGCCTAGCACTGGCTTTTGGTATTACTGTGAGCAGAAATAGAGTCCATCTCTGTCCTTTTGTGATACCCCTAATGCGTATATGCAAATGAATCTCCACTTAATTGTGATCAATTAGAATTGTTTCTCATCTCCTCCTTTCCACTCACTCTACATACATATAGTTATATATATACATATATGCTTTTATATATACCTTTTGCTTCACACTCATACACTGACCAATGCACAAGAACCTGTCTCTAACCTGGAAAGTGTTGGCAATAATCGCAATAAATGCTGGAATTTATTTCTCTAGTCCCTTGACCACTCGAAAAAAAACGGTTTTTCTTTTTCAAAAAATGTCCTCTTGAGTAAAATTTTGCTCAAGAGGTTTTGATAAGAAAAAATGGTCATTAATCATGGTTTTGTCCTAGATTACCTGGATCGATTTTGATGATTTTAGTGATTTTGATAGTGGATTTTTCCAAAAAAAAAATCATATGGAGTGATTTTCCGTGGGAAAGTCTGAAGGGGGCCAGGAAGTTAAAGAGTTAGCGGGAAAAGGTAATTGTTTGATGGTGTTTCTTTTGTTGTTTGGTATTCACTTTGGAAGAAGATGAAGAATAGGGAGATATTGAGAGAGACGGAGAAAAATATGAATGGATAAAAGTGAGAAAAGAGAGAAAAAACGACCTTCACGACCTCCATCGAGGTCGTCAGAGTCTCTATATTAGACTATATATATACATATATATCCGCAATGTTGCCCTTTTAGTCTATCAATGGACTTTACAACGTTATTTTTCTTTTCACTTCCGTTTTTATTTATTTTCTTCCTCTTTTTTTTTTGCAAAAATCACTTAAACTTCTCAAAATATTGCACCAAAAAGTTCTTCAAAAAAAAATGCCCCCAGAAAAACAAATAAACAAATAAATAAAAGAACGATGCCCCATTTGCTGGAAAGAATTGAAATCTTTCAATAATAATAAGAAGAAGTCACAATAACTTTTTATAAAGAAGGCTCTTCTGTCCAGTTTTTCTTCTCTCTTGGTCGCGCAAAAATCGTTTGGTGCAACCAACCAACACGCAAATGGCTCTCTTGGTGAAACGGTTTTAAATAATAAAATATAAAAGATGGTGAAAAAAAAAACAACAGAATGAAGATTGCTCTAAGAAATGAAACCAGTTGACGCTTTTTTTTAGTCTTTGATTCACTTTGTATTATACATATATATCTTTTCTTTTATAACTTGTCTTCCATCTCTTCTCAACTCTTTCTTTCCCTCATTTTTCTCTTTTTTCTGCTTCATCTTCTTTCTTTCTTCTTTTTCCATTTGCGGTCTTTTCTATTTGGAATACCCCCAAAGATCAAGCTAAAGTGGAAAGAGATTAATAATACTACTAATAGTACTTATTAACTACCTTTAATCCTAAAGTGATACAAAAAGAAAAAACATTTGAAAGTTGTTGGCCATCGCCGTCTTAGCGTTGAGACCAACTTCCAGGAGAAAATGATGGAAATGCCCAAGTGGGAGATATTTGGTTGAAAATGTGTACACCACTTCCAGGCACTTCCACAATTTGTATGGAAGATGCCTTCGTACTTCCAAAACTTCGCAACATTCTCGAAAATGTTGCAATACTTCCAGTACTTCCTGCACTCCCATGCACTTCTCATACTTAGGAATCAATGGTCTCAATTCTGAGACCAAGATCAAGATCAAAATTCCAAGCTGTCAAATTTTTCCAAGATCAAGATTTCAAATTCTGACGCGAAACATTAATTTAACTTAAAATGTCTTAGCTAAAAATCAAGATTTCAAGTTTTTCCACATTTAACAAAATGTGACTTCTGTCAAATATCTTAATTTCTTTGCCGAATTTGTTGAAATTTCGCCGTATAAATTAGAAAAAATAATTATATGTTGTATTAAATAATGTAATAGAGCCGATAATCGGGAATAAAAGAAGTGCAAACAAAACTTGTGATATGTAATAAACTCAAAAATGCTTATTCAAGATGTGATTCTCTTGCAGGTATTCTCAGGGTGTTGTACTTCGAAACGTAGGGGAAAGTGACCATGCTTGATAATGTCCAACCTTGATAATAACTAATTTTTTCCTATGTTAATCAATAATTGTGACTCATGGCAATATATTTTAATAGCTAGTCCTAAGCCTCACATTTCCTGAAAAAATTAGGAGCGTAGCCCTTTTTTCCCAGTTTTGGGAAGCAAAAATCAAAAATAGACCCAAATCTGTAATTTCGATGGATGATATTTCATACGATTTTTCATAGTTAATATTATTTATCAAAAGAAATTTCAATTACAGGTCATTGAGGGTTGACCATGGTTAATATTTCTGGAAAAATCTTTTTCCTAAGAAAGCCTTGTTGTGTAGGTGGTGGAAAATTAATAAATCCTGCCTGTGTCCATGCTTTAAAATAAGAAAGAGCCATGCTTGATAATTCACTATCATTATGTCAGATTCTTTCGTCTTCACACCTATTGCAATCATGCGATTTGATCGAATACTAGAATCTAGAAAGAAAAAAACTTAAAATCAATAAACCAAAAATAATCTGACTCAGTTCTGCCGCAGTTGAGTATTTATGGAACAAATTTGCATTATTTTCACATAAGAATATTTTTTCAAGATTGCAAAAACCGATTACACAAGGAAAGAATCACATCTCCCATAAGCTCCTACAGCTTATAACTGATTTTTGTGTATCTTTAACATAACCTCACTTTCATATTTTGTTTTTGTTTTTTTCAAAAGAAGTAAGTTCTCATGAAGATTGTGAAACATTTTGTGATTCATTTCAAAGTAAGGTGAGTTAATTATTTTATTCATTTTAGCGATAAATACAATATAAAATGGACGGATAATCCTAACCGGCTTATGTAGGTGAGATTCTTAACGTGAGCTAACTCAGAATGCATGCAAATTCGATTTAGAACTGAAGTTAAGGGACGCCATTCAGTTATCTTGAATCAAATTCGTGAAATTATACAAATTTTGTATTTAAACCAAAATATCAAGGATTTGGATGACCTGGCACAAAAGTGATATATGGATGAAACGTAAACCATAATGTTCTCTATAGTTTTCCCATAGAACTTGATCTCATCGATTATTCAGAAGCCGAGATAATCGACATTGTTTGTTTCTTAACTCGTTTTTTCGACCAGAGCGCCCCAAGTGTTCATTTGGCGAATTTCAACTATATCAAAGAATTGTTGTCTTTTGTGGGACTTTCCATTTAAAACCCTATTTTAAGTGTCTTGGTCGAGTAGAAGCACTCAAATTGGCATCTGAGTAGTTTCATAGCGTTATTATGGGAAAAATTAATTTTTTCACACTTAAACGGTAAAATCGGACAGATCGCATCATCTGATCCAAAAATGATGTATGGACGAAATGTAGACACAAATGTCCTCTACAATTATATCGAAGTAATCATCAAAATCGGTTAAGCACGTGTTGAGATAATTGAGGTTATATGATATTGAAATTGGTTTTTCGACTGTGGCGCCCTTGGTGTTGGTCATTGGTGATTTATTGAATTTCGTGAACTTTGACCCCTCATATCTCCGGTTTTATTATAACCATAGTGCACTTACGTCCCATTTTGGAAACGTCTTAGACTGGACTACAACATACTAAAATTTCATTAACTTGCACAATGTCGTTTTTGAGAAAAATTACTTTGAATTTCGATGAATTTTGACGCTATCGCAGCGCCACCTGTGGTGACTTTTTGAACTTCTGTCTAAAAGTGCTCATCGATACGAAACCAAAAAGCCAAAATTTAGTTCAAAATGTTAATTAGAACCGGAGATAGAGGCCGGTCAATGTTCGAACTTTGACCCCTTATTGCTCGGGTCAGGGGTTATGGATCGACTTAAGTATTATTTTGTTTGATAGGTATAATCAACGGCTACAACATACTAAAATTTCAGCCCGATGCACAAAGGAATTTTTGAGTTATTTAACTTCTAAAATTGAAAAATCTTCTTTTTAATAATAGCGCCCCTAGCGTTGGTTTTATAAACTTGCGATGTTAGAAAGGGAAGTGGCATTTCACGAGAGCTTTCCAAAACGCCCTCACTTTTTAAATTCTGACAATTAGAACCGGAGTTTTGGCTATTTTGAGAAATTGGTTTTGGACCTTTATAGCTTGGGTCAGGGGAGTCGGGGGACCTTAAGCTTGGTATTGATCGAAAGTCCTAAGGCCCAGCTATAACATACTAAAATTTGAGCCCGATCGATGCCACAGGGGCGGAGCCATTAAGAAAACAAAAAAAGGGGGTATTCAAAATGGGGTCAATGCACCAAGTTGCAATTTTCATACGATATACAGTGGTGGCCAAAATAATACCAGCTCCGGAAATACCATTATTTTACCTTTAGCATTTTTGTTTATTCCAATTCGTTATAATAATTTTGACATAGAAATGTTAAAATAGTTACCATACGTCAAAAAAGTATTGTTTTGGCCGCTAGAGGTCTCTATTTTTCTCAGAATACATCAATGGTGAAATTTGATTTGAACGTTATGATAGGACCATTTTCATTTAAATTAAAGAATATG
This sequence comes from Phlebotomus papatasi, assembly GCF_024763615.1. Classification (NCBI taxonomy): domain Eukaryota; kingdom Metazoa; phylum Arthropoda; class Insecta; order Diptera; family Psychodidae; genus Phlebotomus; species Phlebotomus papatasi. The sequence goes on along the minus strand of NC_077226.1, from coordinate 2,157,091 downwards.
GTCTATAAATCGAATAAGTTTAAATAAAGCTATCTTCAGAAACCACAAATGACAGTTTTCCAATTTTTTTGGCCGAATTGAATTTCACTATTGACGTATTATGTGTAAAATAGAGACATCTAGTGGCCAAAAAACCCTTATTCTACGATTCTAATAATTTGAAGATTTTGAACACATTGGCATTCGTTTTGATGGTACAGCCTAAAAAGCCCAGTGGAAAGCGATAATTTGTCTTCAAGGAAGTCCAGACCTTCAAATAGGTGATCCTTGACTTCCGGTGGCCATTAGAACGTCTAAATTATCGTATGATCTTTCCTGCAGATAGACACAATTATTTTGTTTGCACATCAATTGCTCAATTAAAAATTTTTCTTATCAAAAAAAAAATGACATTTCTGAAACCTGACCAGGATCGAGCATAACTTCTTTATGTGAATCGACGATGTCTCTTCATTTTCAGGATAATTAAGGCTTCATATAGAGGTCCTTTAACAATATTTATTTCATAGTTATTTGCGATCTATGCGTCTCGTAGATCGTTTACTTGCCGATGTGACGCAGATTTTGTTCAATTTGCTTCTTCACTTTAAGGACGATGACTAGCGATGAAGCAATTTTTTTTTAGACCTCCATCAAAGCATTTTAATATGATACTAGTATCCCTGCACCAAGTTATGTTTCGAAAAACAGAAAGTTTAATTATATTCAGGGTTTTGAAGAGCCCTAACGATAACTGCTTCTGTATTTCCTGCAAAATATACCGACATTAAATTGTGACGTTTGAGTTCCATATTACGATTTAAAAAAAGTTTTACAAAATATTATCGAAAATGCTTTTGTAGGCTTTTAGTCAATAAAATGAACTACTACCTTTGCAAAATATAAGACCGCTGTCACGAGCGGTTTGACAGCTATGCGCTCTGAAAGTTGTTGCATTTTTTTTTCAGCCACCCTGTATTCGTAATCAGGAAGTGCTGAAACACATTTTGGCCAAGTTTGAGCTCGATCGGACGACATGAAATTTTGTTAGGATTATAGTAAATGAGATTATTAAGAATCTCACCTAATATCAAATACCATTGTTACCGACGATTTATTAAACAATTTGAAAAATGCAATGCTTAAGGGTATCCATGTAAATTTATATGTACTCTGCGTACTCTCAATAATTAAAATATATTTAAAAATTATATTGGTACTTATTTTAAATAAAGAATAAAAAAAAAACAGGATACGAGGCAAGCCTCTTATGTTGTTAAATTTAAGAAAGAAAAAATAAAATATTGAAAATAAAAAAAAAAAAAACAAAAAAGAGTAAAGATTGACACGGTGTCAGTGAAATCAAGATAATTTCGAAAATTATTGAGCAGTAACTTATGAGCAAATTAAATCGAACACCTTTGAGACATCAAACTAAAACTCAGTTTCCTGTACTAATACGCGAAAAAAAATCGCATAACAATATAGCCCATCAGCTCAAAGTAGCCCCACTCCCCCCTATATAAAATTAATGACTTAAAATTGTTTTCGTGTTTTCCAATACGATAATTCGACCACCCCTCTAAAAAAAAAAAAAAAAAAACACAACGACAAATGAAGAAAAAAAGGAAAACCAATCCTATCATTCTCAATGTTGAGGTGATAAATAGATTTTTATTTTATTTATTTAATTTTTTATTTCATTTTTTTATTTCTTTTGACGATAAATTGGTGAAAAGCGTGACGGCCGAGATCGAAGGGAATGTCATTGAGTGAAAAATCGATTGTGGACTTAAGGGTAGTAACGGGAAGGGAAATGTGTGGCAATAATTGATGTCTCCCCATCCGCCCCCGCACCATAATCCACCCCAAACCCTCGTCAATTAGTGTGAATGGCATGCGGTTGTGGCTTGATTTAATGCCTTGTTCATTTGGCTGCTGTGACACGTTTTCCGCCATTGATATGGGCAAAAATGTGGCGGGAAATTAGTTTTTCCCTTAGTTTTTTTTTTTCACAGTGGCTTGAAATTAGTGGGAAAGGGAAAACCAGGTGGACGAGGGAGAGGGCTGAATGAATAATAAAGAAAATAGAGGAAGATCCTACGAATAGATACAATTTAATTAATCTCAACAATCCAGAAATCCATTTTCATACACTCTTAGAAAAAATTAGTTCGTACAAGCTCATATGCAGTTATTAGAACTATAAAATATAGTAAATATAGACCCAACTATATATTTAGTTTGGGTAACTAAATGAAATAGTTGACCACAGTTAGTTAAAGTATCCTTTTCATTTAGTTATCACAACTAAATCAAAATAGTAATGGGTACTATAACATATTAGTTCCAATTACTAAATAAATGGGGTTGATACCCATCTTATTGGCTGTAATAACTATATCATATTAGTTGTGGTTACTATATAGCATTCATTGTGATGCATATTTCTTATTAGTTGCTTAAAATTCGAAAGAGCTTCAACGCATTACTAAAATAAAAACCACTCTTTACTATTGGAAAAGTAGTCATAACTTTATGAAAATATAGGCCCATCTATTTACATTGGTTGTGAGAACTAAAAGGAATTAGTGACCAATATTAGTTGGGATAATGATTTCATTTAATTAACACAAGCAAATATAATTGTATGAAAGCATTATGAAATAATTGCCGCAACTTATCCACGTAAATATTGTCTTATATTCTCATTACTAATAAATTTATTATGAGTATAATGTTTTAAGAATATAAGAACTATTTTAAATAGATTTGATAATAATCGCCCGAACAACTAATTTTCATTAGTAATCACGTCTAAACTTTTCTAAGAGTGTGATAATGACGTTTCTTTTCGCCGTGAGATGTCAGAAATTGCTTCGCTTTTTGCTACTTTTTACCCCAAATTGGTCATTTTGAATGAGAGAATTTCTGTAGAAAAGAACCTTTGTGAAATTCTAAAATAGGTAACGGATTCGTATTCAAAAAATCTAAATTATTTAGAAAATATTCACCAAGTGCATAAATTTTGGAAAATAAGTAGGTAATAATTGTTATCTTCTGCAAGGAAAATATTTAAAAAAAAAATAGGGCTAAATGCCCAAATTGGACATTTTTAGTGAGAGAATCTCTGGAGAGAAGAATCTTTGGAAAATACTAAAAATGGACAGGGGCTTCGTATTGAAATAATCCGAATCTGGAAAGTAAATAGGGAAAAATTGATTGCAAATAAGTTCCCTGTAATGCGTAGATCTTATTTGTGTATTTCAAAACAAATAAATCATTTTATTTCACTTCAAAAATAATTGTTGTCGCCAAAATTGAGCATTTTTCATCGGCCAAAAGTTTGTTGCCCCATTCGAAAATGTAATTCAAAGATTGCTGTCGACTCTAAATATTCAGCAGTGGATCAATTTTTGGGGAGATGAAGGCTGCTATTCTGTCATCTTTATAATTTTGTAACTGAGCAAGATCCAAGAAATTTGGTATTCTCACAGAAAAATATAAAGTTCTAAAATATTAGTACTCTCCAAATATTTTAGACCTTGTTATAAAGTCTCCAATAAAATTTTCAAATTACCATATCCTACATCCAAGAATTTTTCAATTCATCTAAAAATTCTTTAACAGTTTCATTCATTTTCTTGTACGATCCAAGGAAAGTTTAGAGGTCCTTTTAAATTTTGTAAAGTGAAAGTTTTGTCAAGGTTGAATTGAATATAATTACCTTTTAAGATATTTTAATGCATTTTTTTTAATGCTCCAAACTTTTAATATCTTGTTCGATTTTTGCTATATTTCTTGGCGGCAGAATTGCTCAACCTTACAAAATTATAAAGATGACAGAATAGCAGCCGAAGTTGGAAAAAATTGATATCTGCTGTAAGGAAAATATAAGTAGGAAACTTCTATAAGAACTAAGAACTATATAAGAACTGTATAAGAAACTTCTGACATTGAAGAACATCTGTGGAAGCTATCTATGGAAAAATTTGAAGCCGCTATTTCTTTTATCTCGGGTAGATATTGAATTTTGAATTTTTCGATTTGTTACTTTTTGCCCCAGTCTCCTCTACCACTGATTTTTTTTTTTAATTTTTTTAAAATGCTATTGAGGGTTTATGAATCAATTTGATCTCCAATAGAAACAGTAAGCATCAAACATGAGTTCGAACATTCCGCAAAGATGGTACGCTTTGTTTATTGACAGATTTCTTTAAAACTTTTAAACTTTATTTCTGTCATTGCCACTGGAAAATGAAGCATTCATGAAATTAATATAGAGTCCCCTTTTTTTCTATCTCGCCACACAATATTCTAAATTTATCTCTCCATTCTTCTGTCGTTTTTCTTTTTGTCTCAAAAAATGGAAAACAAAAGCAAAAAGATTTGTAAACAAAAAAACAGAAGAAGCATAGGGGAAGTGCTTATAATTTTGGACAGTCTGCTTATAAGCATCGAATCAACACAATATTCAATGAATATTCAATAATATCACTCAAAAACAGCGAACAAACTTTGTTAGTAGTTCACCAAAACTAAATAAGACTGAAGTAAGCCACGAAGTTCTGTCATATTTCTCGTAAGCAATTGCTCACACTGAATGTTCAACAAAGCAATTTCAACTCAAATCATATTCAAAATTTAACGTATTTATTGTCAAAATCTTCCAAAAAGAACAAATATTTAGATAGAATTCATTTTTCATCAAATATTGGAATAAAAATCCATCATTTTAATCAATTTATTTTTAGTGTCCAATTTTACCCTCAAAGTGTCCAAATTTAGAAACTGTCCAAAATTATGAGCACTTACCCTATTGCTCTTAAAAACGGAAAAGATGGTAAAACTTAGGGGAATGTGATGCAAATATGGTGATAGGCGAGAAGGTTTATTTATTTGTCCAAAAATTCGCTATGATTCTATTTATTATCTCACCGATTTTGATGATTACAAAGAAAAAATCTATTTTCTTAGTGGAAAATACCTCAAAGAAACTCGGAACTTTACCTGAATTTTTGTTTTTTTTACAGAGATTTTACCCTAAATCCATTTTTTGATCAATTTTGATGATCAAAGCTATTTTCTTGGTGGAAAATGCATCAAAATGAAAAGGTTTTGGACCCTTTTTTTCGTTCAAAATCTAATTTGGACCTGCGTTAACCTGTATGGGAATTCTGTAACAGTATGAGAATGTTATATGACAAATTTTAAAGTTTTTTTATGGAATAAATGCGGGAGAACTAACCAAAAATTCGTCTCAGATCAGTTACCAGAGGCTTCATAGAGCTACTTCCAATAGTTATTCGATATTCACAGGGTTTTATTGCGGTCCTGTTCTTGAATTTACCATAAAAATTTGTTAAATGACATTGTCATACTGTTACAGAATACCATTCCTGCAAAGGACTAAGTTTGATATCTTATGTTAAAAGGATTTATCAATAATATTTGGATTCTTTTGTACATTCGAGAGAGAGAGAGTGAGATTTTTCCTGAAGTTCCCCCTTCGTTTCAAATGGCATTTTTGTGCCATCTCAAGTGCCCCCATGAGGCTACCACATGGTCCAAAGGAAAGGCGGAAAAGTGCCTCAACAAAAGGCATCCATTGAGTTTGCGAGGCACAACAATTGTCAATTGTTGAAACGTATTAAGAAGACGAAAGAAAAAAAAAAAAAAGAAAAAAGAGAGGATGGAGGTTTATTTCTTAAGCCAACTGAAAAAAAGTCATTTGTATTTTTCTTTTGTCATCATGTTTCAATTCTTCTTCATCTCACACATTCAGTGGCACGATTGAGTCTCCATCGAGGACTCTTTTTATCTGATTTCTTTTTTTTTTTTCTTCTTCTTTTATTATATTCTTAATTCTTATTCTTATTTAGAGGAGATGTGAAGCATACAAAAGTAGAAAGAATGAAGGGAGGAAGATGAATAAGAATCCGACAAAAATAAAAATAAAAGAAAAAAAAATAGAATTTAAGTGAGATTTGCCTTATGGATAGCAAACAATAATGTTTAAGATGCTACAAAACAAATGCAACTCACTTCAAATTTTATATTCTATTTAGTAATAAATTTAATTTATTTACTACTTTTTTTTTAAATTAGTTTTTGCAAGACAATTTACTAATCGTTGAGAAAATTTCTTTAGCGCAAAGCCATATTATAATGTAATTTAGCTTCTCAATCGGATTATACAGCTAAATTATATCACGATAAGGCACAATTTTAATTAAAAATAGGTGAAAAATCCAAATTTCAAAGGTGCCCCACTTTTAAATGTGCCCCACTTCCCCCTATACAATTTCTAGCTCTTTTTCTTAATATTTTAACGAGGAACCCCTTATTTTCAGTAATTTTGAAAATGTTTTAAAAATCATTTAATTACACAAATTGAAAAAAAAAAGACGATTGATTGAGACTGGGGCAAAATGTAACAAATCGGGAAATTCAAAATTAAATATCTACCCGAGATAAAAGAAATAGCAGCTTCAAATTTTTTCCGTAGATCTTCTTCAATGTCGCAAATTTCTTATACATTTCGTATATAGTTCTTAGTTTCTATAGAAGTTTCTTATTTATATTTTCTTTACAGCATATATAAATTTTTTCCGACTTTATTGCCTAAAATTGATACAATGCTGAATATTTAGAGTCGACAGCAATCTTTGAATTACTTTTTCGAATGGGGCAACAAACTTTTGGCCGATGAAAAATGCTCAATTTTGGCGACAACAATTATTTTTGAAGTGAAATAAAATGATTTATTTGTTTTGAAATACACAAATAAGATCTACGCATTACAGGGAACTTATTTGCAATCAATTTTTCCCTATTTACTTTCCAGATTCGGATTATTTCAATACGAAGCCCCTGTCCATTTTTAGTATTTTCCAAAGATTCTTCTCTCCAGAGATTCTCTCACTAAAAATGTCCAATTTGGGCATTTAGCCCTATTTTTTTTTAAATATTTTCCTTGCAGAAGATAACAATTATTACCTACTTATTTTCCAAAATTTATGCACTTGGTGAATATTTTCTAAATAATTTAGATTTTTTGAATACGAATCCGCTATCTATTTTAGAATTTCACAAAGGTTCTTTTCTACAGAAATCCTTTTACTAAAAATGGCCATTTGGGGTAAAAAGTAACAAAAGGTATAAAGCAAAAAGTAAGAAAAAAGCGAAGAAATTTCTATTGTCTCACGGCGAAAAGAAACATAAATGCCATTACTCGTCGCTATTTGTTTTCATTGGTCAAACGATTTGCAGCATTTCTCGTGTTTCTTTTTTTCTAAAAACAAAAGAAAAAAAGAACCTGAAAGGACCTGCCGGAGTCCGTATTAAAGCGTACACTGAGAGAAATCCGAAAAAGTCAAAATAACATTCCGGAAATGTTAATTTTACCCTGCAGTATTGATCCGAAATCGGTGTAAATATTACCCTTTTTAGGTGTATTGGGGGTTAAAATTACTCTTTTTCATGTTAATTTTACCCTTAAAAAGGTGTAAAATTAACATTAAAAAATGTTGATATATTTTTACACCTAAAAAGTGTTAAAATTATGAGGAAAAAAAGTTAATCGCACCCTCTTTTTTTGCTCAGTGTATCAAAATGTGATAATTTTACCAAAAAATAAAAAAAAATAAGGCATTTAGAGGTATCGGAGCAGGGTGTCTTCTATGCCAAAAATTGTAGGGAAGACTTGGACAAAACTTGTCAAAAAAACATTTTTAATTCTTTCCCGAGCTCTGAGAACACTTAAACGTTTTACAATGAGCATATTCTTACCGGAAATTTACAGCTCTACAACATTGCACAAGACTATTTTTCCTCTATCTCGAAAGAAATGTGATTTTCGAATCATTTTCTAAAAGTCAATTTTGTGGAGATTCTCAAAATTGCTGGGGTAAATTTTGTCAGTCTTCGGATAATTTGTGACATTTTACTCTCATTGAAAACGTTAAAAATATCAAATAGACATATTTTTATAGGAAATTTATTCCTCTACAACTTTGTCGAAGATAATTTTTCTCCATCTTAACGAGAAATCGTGTTTAAAATTGAGCTAATCAGATATTTTCGGTAAACCAAATATTCCAAAAAATAGGGCTCAAATTTTCATTATTATTTTTTTTTTATTTTGCACAATCCTTCCTCGAATCCCTTGAAACTTTTTAAGTTTAAGAAGGTTCATGAAGGCTACCTACACAGAGAAAAATCCGAAAAAGTTAAAATAACATTTCGGAAATGTTTATTTTACCCTGCAGTATTTATCAGAAATCGGTGTAAATATTACCCTTTTTAGGTGTATTAGGGGTTAAAGTTACCCTCTTTCATGATAATTTTACCCTTAAAAATGTGTAAAATTAACATTAAAAAGTGTTGATATATTTTTACACCTAAAAAGTGTTAAAGTTATGAGGAAAAAAAAGTTAATCGCACCCTCTTTTTTTTTCTCAGTGTATACAGTCTCTTAAGTGTTATCACTTCCCTATTATCTACACAAAGCGCATCGTTGCATAATTAATAAATATTTTAGGTAACACAGAAATCACTAAGAAACAAACTTGTGGAATTTTCTGGGAAAACTCTATGGAAAGGTCGTGGAATTTTCCGTGGAATGATTCCTTGAATTTTCCCCAAGAAATAAGCAGGAATTTTCCTTCAAAAAAGGGGACATGTTGCTGTAAAATCCGTGGAAAATCCGTGGAAAATCCATAGAAAGAAATCTATCCATTTCACATTTTGATTTTCCATAAAAACCTTCCATTTTTTTCTCAGTGTTGAGATTATATTTACGTATTAACTTTTTGCATCGGAAGGAAATTATTTTCACGGTGGCGGAAAATTCGCAAGTACTACACTGTGTGTGGTTTCAAACACTGAATGTGTGATCATAACCTCCCCCTTAGGAAACTTCCGCGGAAATTCCATTGGAAATTTTTATGTCAAATTCCGCGCGGAATTTGTACACTAAATTTCCGCAAAGTCTTCCATGGAATTTTTCCAAGGAGAGTCCATGGAAAATGGCCATTCCATGAAAAAATTGAACAACATTCCATGGAAATCCAGCGTCACTTTTTAGTGGAAGCCCATGGAAGGTTCATATGGAAAATCAAATTTGTAACGTCCGTAGATTCCACTGAAATATTCCATGAAAAATTCCAGAAGTCTTTCTATGGATTTTCCATGGATTTTACCGCAACACGTCCCCTTTTTTTTGTAGGAAAATTCTTGTTTATTTCTTGTGGAAAATCCAAGGAATAATTCCACGGAAAATTCATTGGATTTCCATAGAGTTTTCTAAGAAAATTCCAGACGTTTGTTTCTTCGTTTTATTTTATTTTATTATTTTACTCGCAAATTTTATGCAAAGATCTTATTGATTTCTGTGTTGCTTAAAATATTTATTAATTATGCAACGATACGTTTTGTGTAGATAATAGTGAAGTGATAATACTAAACAGACTGTGTACCTAAAATATACGTGTACTTTTTTCATGGAATGTATTTTCTTTAGGTAAATAATTTTTTTTGTATGATAGCTTTTTCTTATTTAAAGTGTAAATTAGTTATCGCTGATTTAATAAAACATATCAAAATCCTCGTGAAATTTACTATTTTTTTTTAATATAGCCAAATGAAAATATGGGATACAGGGGACAGCTTCATTTCTTTTCTATTTTCTTAAGGTGGAAAAATCCATATTAGACCCGCGTAAATTTCTTGGGAAATATTCCACAAAAAAATCCATGGGAATTTCTTTGGACATCAGGGAGAATATCCGTGGATTTACCAAGGAAAAATACTGAAAAATTCCGAGGAGTTTTCCTTGTGATTCCCTTATTCCGCTTTCTTTTGCTATGGGGTAGCTCCATCTTTCGAGTGTTCATCTGACATTTTCTTGGCAGTGACTCAATAATAATAATAATAGTAATAATAATAATAATAATACAGTACCCACTTCGTAATCCGAATGGATTTTTTGAATTTATTCAACGTCTCGTAAATATAATACAAGTTTTTTTTTCTAGAATTAAAATAAAAGTTTTGAATAAGCTTAAGAGGACATAATTAGAGAATTCTATGCTATCCCGTCAAATAATTTCGTGAGATATCTTTATGATTTCTGCAGAAAATATCTACAGCTCTGCCGAAAATCTGCCGAGAAATCTGTAGATATTCCTACGAATTGTATTTGGACTTGGGACAAAATTCGTCAGAAATTCTTGCAGATTTTCTGACGAATCCTCATGCATACTCTGACGAATTTCTGCAGATATTTTGCCGATTTTCTGTAGATTTCTTTTCTACATTCCAGACAGCTGTGTCTGAGAAGATGGAATATTTTTCACTGAAGTTTGTAAAATTCAATAGAATTATTCTTCGTGATATCATAATGTTATAACAAGAGAATAGTGAAGTGAAAACTTTAAACAGAGTGTTAACCTAGATTTCGTGTTTTTGTATCATTTCATGGGCGATTTTTAAGAAATTTGTATTTTTGCTCGCATTTTTATTTTATTTATCTAAAATGTTTAATCGGTAATTCTTGTTAATCAGAGTATACCATCTTCTATGTAACTGCTGCAGTTTCTTGATAAATCAACAATATTTTTGTTGAGACAATGGACACTATGTAGATTTCTTATACAGAAATTCTGTCGAGAATATGCAGATTTTCAAAAGAATTTCTGCCAAAAATCTACAGATTTTCTAGGCAGAAATTCTGCCGAGAATCTACAGATTCATCTAAATGTACTAGAATATACCGTTACAATTCAAAAAAACCTCCAAGTAAAATCGGAAGGTAGAGCAATTATTTGACGGTATTATACTTCATTTACTAAACAAAAACATCAAAGAGTAATTTATTTTCATTGCCGAACACAAATGCATACATAACCTTAAAATGATTTTAAATGTAACCGTCGATAACTCGTCCGGATTAGGGTGATCCGGATTAGAAAGCGGGTACTGTATTCACATTATTATTCACAAAAAATAGGGTCATCCCTTTTATGTGAAATAAAAAAGAAGAAAAAAATGAAAAGTGAGGAGTTTAAATTTAGGTACAGTAGACCCTCTCTCAATTGGGCTTGTGGGGTGAAATGTCATCCGATTTATCGATAGATTTGGCCGTCAAAGCCTTTTTAAATTCCACAAAAAGCGCTCAATTATAGAGAATCACGATAAAATAGGAAGAACTACAGTGAATTTGAGCAAATTTCCTTCATAATTCAATAAATAATCAACAAAATTTGTCGCCCGATTGAACAAAGAGCCGATTGAGCGAGAGTCTACTGTACACTGAGAAAAACGAGGGTGCGATTAATTTTTTTCGTCATAACTTTAACACTTTTTGGTGTAAAAATATATAAACATTTTTTAATGTTAATTTTACATTTTTTAAGGGTAAAATTAACATGAAAAATGGGTAACTTTTACCCCTAATACGCCTAAAAAGGGTAATATTTACACCGATTTCGGATCAAAACTGCAGGGTACAATGTTATTTTAACTTTTTCGGATTTCTCGGAATAACTAATTTTAACTTTTTCGGAATAAGGGTTAATTTAACCCCTAATACACATAAAAGAGTAATATTTACACCGATTTCGTAAAATTAACATTTCCAGAATGATATTTTAACTTTTTCGGATTTCTCTCAGTGTACGAATAAAAGACAAAAAAAATGTACGGTAGAGTCATCCCTTTTGGCCATGTAAGCACTTTTGGCCACCTAAAGTAAAATCACATTGTAAGGCAATTATGTGTTTATTTAGAACAGGAAAATGGGTCTTATTTCGTGATCTCTAATCTAACGAATCAGAAAACCATATTTGATTTTGTATCGACTTGATTAATCCAAAGTTATTGATAGAAATTCTCGACAAGGTAAACAATCACTAAAAAAAAACATGGGATTCTTAAGAAACTTGCTAATGTTAAGAGAAATTGTTTTTCATTATTTCATATTTTTGATGAAAATATTTGATGTTATTCAATGAAAGTCCATTCCTTAATTAACTAAATTTTATTGTGATATCATCCTTAATTAGATTTTCTAACAAATTCAATGAAAATCCTATGTGGCCAAAAGAGGTTACTTTTTTCGGCTGTGTGAGTACTTTTGGCCATTCATTTTCCCATCCATTTTACAAGTGGCGCACTTCGCGGATTTCAGTAAAAACAATTGTGGCTTTTCACTGATTTTTACATCAAATAGAAAATGTGCAAAAAGTCCTTTAAAGTACTCTAATAATCACATAAAATTGGTGTTAAATAAGAATAGGACTTGTGCTGTGTATTTGTGAAAGTTTTTGAGAGCTATTTCTTCTGTTATTTTATTAAAATTCTATTGGAAACAAGTGGCCAAAAGTACTGAAACATGCATAGTTGCGTAAAATGCATTTTTCACTAAAATATCCAAAAAAAATGGGAATTCTCTTGGATTATTAGGAAGAAACGGCTTTAAGGTATCTTTGTACAAAATTTCATTTCATTTAAATAAAGATTATAAAAATTACAAGCACATGAAACCTTAAAGTGGCCAAAAGTACTTACTCCACCCTAAAGAAAAATTCTTAATCTTCTCAGAAAGTGATTTTAGTGAAGAATCGGAAGATTTAAATATCAATTCGCTCTTATGAAGGGTACTATTCCACAGTGATTGTCCATAGTTAATTAAATTCGGGATAAAATAAAATCAATTTGATGATCTTTAGTAAATAAAACAAGAAAAACCGTTTTTTTTTCACACAAATTTCATCGTTAAAGGGAAGTTTTTGCATTACTGATCCTTCAGATGGATATTGGTTATGTTTTGTTGTTGTTGTTGTTTTTTTGCTATTTTGTGGATGAAATGGAGAAAATTTTCTTCCAACTTAATAACGAATATATATATATATATATATATATATATATATAGAGAGAGAGAGAGAGTTATAAAAGCATGTAAACTAAAATAATCCCTCAATGAGCACCCAGAAATAGACTGCGATCATGAATGGAGTGACTCTTTAGTTTTGCCTTTTGATGCTCTTTTCCTTCTTCATCATTCTTCCCATCCCATACACATTCTTACTCTCTTTCGTGCCTTTTCATGAATGGACATTTCTCGCGATCCACAAATCCAATCTTCCCCATCGGAAATCCACCATAAATGTCCATGGAATCTTCCATGGATATCTCAAAAAAACAACAATCCGATTTTTCAGGATTTTCCCAGTGCGTGGAAAAACAAGAAAAAAAAAACAAAAAAGAAAAGAAACCAGAAATTCTTCAAAAAAAAAAAAAGAAAAAGAAACAAACAAAAGAAGATGAGATGAAGAAAAAAAAACAACGAAACAGTTCTACTGAGACAATTTTCCATTTTCACACATAGACATAGAGAATACTCTAAAAGTGTAGCAGTGTGTTTGCGTGGAAAAACCAAGTAGGAAAAGTTCATTTAACAGGAGAAAATTTATTTTAAGATAAAAGTTTATATGTGTATTGGTGTTTTATTGTTTAATTTTAGATACACTTTCTTCAATTTCATCATCAAACACTCATGTGGAAAATGCCTCTTCTTATTTTTCCGCTCTCATCATCTTTTTCACCTCCCTCCCCCCGCCCCCCCCTTTACGCCCTTACTCCATTTTCCATTCACCTTCTCAATGAATATTCCAGGCAGAGCTCAAATGAACATTTGGAAGAAAATTGGATCACCAAAAAATCCCATTTCAGTCCGATTTTAATTATTTTGGGACAATTTAGAAAAAAAAAACAGAGCATAGGGTAAAGTACCCTTACTCGATCGGGTTCCTCTATTTGACCGGTGGGTCAATTTTTGAATATTTGATGGTGAATTTCATCAATTTCTATGAATTTGTCACTGATTCGTATTATTTAAAGAATAATTGACCTATTAATGTTAGATCATACACAAAATATTATAGCAAATATAATTAAATTGAATAAATAAATCTACCGGTCGAATAGAGGGTACTTTACCTTATTCTCCAGAAAACACTGACTGGAACTTTGAAAAATGGTTTTTCTTCGGTGGAAATTGTCCAAAATCAACGACAAAATTTGAGCAATTATTCCCTGTGAATATTAATGTTTAGGGTAAAGTGCCCATGCTTGATACGATTCGAGCTTAACCCATTCCTTACCATGGTATTATACATCATACGCAAATTGAGTGATTTTAGATGATTTATTCCTGTGAAATTTTTATCCGAATTGCTGTCGGAAATGGATTTTTAATAACTTTAGTTCTTCAGTTACTTGGGAAAAATAGTCCGACAGAGATGTAAATACATTTTGTTAATGTTTTCTTGCTTCGCGGAAGGTTATGCAAAATTTTTGCTCAAAATGGCGGACGGAAAATTCGACATCTCGACGAATTTGTTAAAATTAGCCTTCAGCCTCTTTTCTGATTTGAATTCTGATTATCAATTTATGTTCTTGGATAGTTACTATATCTAAATCAATAGAGTTTGTAATGAATTACTGTAAAGAATTTAAATTCAGTGACCGTTAAGGCGTACGTTTGACAGCGGCTCCCCGCGCCCCCATAATAGATAACTTTTTTTCTTTTCAGAAAATTCATCTATTAATCTGTAAGAAACTTATCCCAAAATATGAACATTCTATCTCAAGTATTTCTGGTACATTGACTGAATGGGTTAATAATAATTATTTTACTGCTCGAAGTCAAAGAGAAAGCAGTTATGCACTGTTCTGGAGCTTCAACGGTAAGAGATATCGACTTCCGGTCTTCGATGACCCCTCCTCAAATGACATTATCTCGTACCCAACCTCTTTATTTTTCCCCCCTCCCCTTTCATACGTTCCCTATCCCCCAAAAATAAGTCAAAAATGAGGTTTTTCCAATTTTGCAACAAATTGGTCCAAGCTTTTTCAATGATTTTCGGATAAGTTTTAGAGCTAGTCCAGGTGAACATTTCGCCCAAACATACCCATGACTGGAAAATTCGCCATTTTGAATTATTGAAGGTCAAAGTTCAATCACTTTGGAGGGCCCAGGGGCATGACATTTCCTATGTTTCTCATATGTTTCTAGCGAGCCGAAAAAACTTTTGAGTTTATTAGCTGTTTTCTGCCATTGTAGAATGAATTAACAAAAAATACTAATACAAAATAAAAGCCAATTTAATAACGAAGAGGCAACCGAAAACCCTAAATTGGCAACCTACGTAGTTTTGGAGATATCTCGTGAAATGTGTACGAAAACAGGGAAAAAATTACACTAAAATCGGTCGCATTTTTCAGAGCTAATGTCACCCCCCTGGGAGGGCCCATTGTCCAACCGATTTGGTTAAATTTGGATTTTTTGGAAAGATATTGAAATTTTGAACCCGACTGCATCGGTCATAATCGGTATTGAACCGGTTAAGTACCGATTTTTGAATAATTTTACATCCCCATATTATTAACATTCCCGAAAAACAAAGTTTTTTCAATTTTGCAAAAAATTGGCCCAAGCTTTTTCAATGATTTTTGAATATGTTTTAGAGCTAGTCCAGATGAACATTTCGCCCAAACATACCCATGACCGGAAAATTCGCCATTTTGAATTATTGAAGGTCAAAGGTCAACTACTTTGGAAGGCTCATTTTTCTTTTTGCTTAAAATTTGATTTTTTTAGAAAAGTATTGCAAATTAGAACCCGACTGCATCGGTTTTCATCGGTAATGAATCGGTTAAGTACCGATTTTTTGATTTTCAAATTCTTTTGTGATTTATGAATCAAGTTGATATCTTTTATTAAGATCAGTGATTCCAAAAGATTATGCAAAAAGCTAATTCACGGTGAGTTCTATCTCTTTTTTCCTATGTTAATCAATAGTTGTGACTCATAGTAATATATTTTAATAGCTAGTCCTAAGTCTCACATTTCCTTAAAAAAATTAGGATCCTAGCCCTTTTTTTCCTAGTTTCAGGAAGCAAAAATCAAAAATAGGTCCAAAACTGTAATTTTGATACACGATATTTCATAAGTTTTTTTCTTAATTAATCAGGAAAACTGCTATCATAGGCAAATAGACGGTTCATCACTATTAATATTTATTTAAAAAAATATTTTTAAGGGGAGGCTTTGAACTTTCGCACACAAAAATGATGTTCAAGTTCAGTGATTTTTTCTGACTACTATGCAAACCGTCTCGATTCTCCAACTATGCCAAAAAAAGTCTCTTACTTATAGGGTTTACAATCCCACTTCAGAAAATCCCAGGAAATCCTCAGATTTTCCTCCAGAGGAAAATGAAAATTTAATGGCAATTTGTGCGAAAGTTCAATCAATTTTCCATCTTCGCACACGATTCACGTCATCATTGAACATCCCATTTTAGAGGCGTGCAAGAATCATTGAAACCGAATAAATATCGAATGAAAAATGTATACGTCAATGGTCAAAATGCTACCAGAATAAACTTTTTTTTTTTGAAGTTCATTCGGTTAACTAATAGTTGCACATCATTGCTCAAAGGGAACTTTAATCTACTTGATTAAACCATTTGTACAAAGAATAAAATGTTTTAATATTAACTTTTTTGGAATTTTTCTAAAAGATGTTTTATTGGCACTAAAAACCTTTTTTTTTTGCTCGATTCTATGAGAATTTCACTCCGGAAACGATTAGATCTGATGAATACTTTATTGAAAAGTCTAAATATCACCAAATTTACACGAATCAATAAGTTTTTAAAGCTGAAAATTGACTAAAACTCTGCAAGCGAGAAGACCACAAGGATTCCACCATTTTTTTACGGATCCGGATGTGCTAAAAAACGTTTGAATGTGCATCATTGAAGATTTCTCTGTCTATTCTGATACAGGAATCGGGATTTAGCACAGATATTGAATTTCAGAGGGTGAAAAGGCCAAAATTTTCACGAAAAAGGCTCTTCCGGACAATACTTTTTTCTCTTTCTCGTGAAAAACAACACAAAAGTGAGGTTATGTGAAACATTCTCAAAAAAAAAACGTTGTAAACTGTTATGAGCTTATTGTAAATGTGAATACAATATTCACATTTCAGTCAATGAATGGTACATTGACTGAATGGGTTAATTGTTAGGATATAACAATTGTTAGGATCAATTGAGGAGCTCAGAGCAAAAAAAACTCTAAGTCGTATGCATTTCCCTATTAAAGTAGCGTTTCTTTTTTTGCTCCGAGCTCCTCTATTGAGACTTATATTAATTATATTTATGAAAAAAATTACTAAATTACGTAAATTCATTTACTGAGCTAAACCATCCGAAAGAATCGACCATTACTACACTATTCCAACTGAAAATGTAATTTGAATTTTAAATATTTGTAAAGCATTCAATTAAGTTTCATCCATTAGAACAGAGGGAGTTAGTTGAACGATATTTGAATTGTTTTTTAACAATAATTTTGAAGAGAAATTTAAGACAATTGCGATAAAAAAACAACATTAATTTAACCCTCAGAACAATTTTTAATTGCATTACAGGGTCACAAACAAGGGGGAGATATTGGCTTGGAAGTGGTGTACACTGAGATAGAAGTACACTGCGGAAGTGGAAGTCTCAAAAATGAAATGATTTTTGTACTTTTCATTTAATTACAGTAGGAAAAGTGTTGGTAAGCATGTAGCGCAATTAAAGCTTATCCTGGAGGACTTTATGCCGGTTTTTTTGTCGCAATTATCGTCAATTCCTCATTAAAATCCTCGTTAAAAAAATTCAAATATCGTTTTACTAACGACCTGTATTGCAATGGACGAAACTTAATGGAATTCCTTGCAAAAATTTAAATTTCAAATTATGATTTTCAGTTAGAAAATATACGAGTGTAATGAGTATAGGGGAAAGTGCCCATGCTTTAAACGGTCCCAAGCTTTATAATGACTAAATTTTTTTATATGTTTTTTAATAAATATGACTCATCGCACCTATGTTTTAAAAACTACAGGACAGTGTCCTGTTTTTAAAATATATTGCGAAGTCACATTTATTCAGAAACATAGGAAAAATTTAGTCATTGTAAAGCTTAGGACCGTGTAAAGCATGGGCACTTTCCCCTAATAATAGTCGATTCTTTGAGATGGTTTTGCTACTGAAAACTATCGGGAATGACTGAAACTAAATTACAGGATATTAATTTAGCCTACTATTTTCAGAAAAAAACGAAGAATTAAAAAAAAATGAAAAACATGCAGAGACAGAAAATTAAAAAAATATATATAAATGATTATTTTTATATAATATTTACGACTCAAGTTCTGAAAGTCTATTTTTGACACAACGACTAAAGTTGTAAATCAGAAATCTGCAATAATATATATGGTTTTTTTGGTTTAGAGTTTTGATTCGACAATATATATATATATATATTTTTTATTATAAACTTTTATGTATTTTTTGTATACAAAAGTAATAGTTTTAACATAAAACGAACTCTATTTTTTAGAAACGTGATAAACTGGATTTTCGCATCTTTTAAGGACATATATATTATAATTCATATACAAAATGTCATTTTCACATTGTTTTACATAGAATATTTTAAATTCATTTAAATTTTTCTAGACAAATGCTGTAAACAGAGAGATTAAAATTTAAAGAAAATGTACATACTCTTGGTAGAATTTTGGATATTTTTTAGAACTTAATTTGTAGTCCAAAACCGTGAGTTTTTCAGTATAAAACTTTTGACCATTAATTGATAGGTATCCCCTAATTTATTTTTTCATTATACTCTATCTTGTTCGAATTAACGTTAAATATACTTTTAAAAACGTTTTGTTAAAAGCGTTAAAAGTATAATAACAGCAAAACTTGAATCAATCTAAGTTAAATATGTTCAATGTCATGAGTATATGTTAAAAATTATACACAGACTAGTCTTTTTTATTGTTTAATAATAATTCTGGATATTTATGTTCATTGCTAATTAATTACTGAAAAACAGCGTATTTTTGATAATTCTTGCAATCATTTTTTTTTTCAAAACTAAGAATTAGATATCTAAAAAAGACAAGTAAGTTATTTGGACATTAAAATTAGCAATAATGATTTCCATGAATGCGAATGACATTGCACGTATAGTGACGGTAGTTGTTCTACTGCGTTTAAATTATGAACACGTAGGGTCGGAGGAACGTCTGTTCGGCAGGGAACCCCTATTGACACTTTTGTCAAAATGTTGAAAATTATTTAATGTATCTAGTAAAATATAAGTAATATAACGTTTTTACTGTAATATACCTTTAATTATAAACAGAGATGTTCAAATTTCATATCCCAAATAGTACAGAGTAGGGTGTCAATAGGTGCTGACACGAGTTCTTAAAGTGTCAATAGACGTTCCTTTCACCCTACCGAGTAAAAATAAAAAAATTAGACGAATATTACTATTAGTTTGTGAATTTTAATAAAATTTTTTGAAACACTAAGAAACGAATATTGTAATGCAATTATTAGATTTATTTCTTTCACCAATTGAGTCGCATTGGAATGTCAGAATTAACAAACTAGTAATAAATATAATTTAAAATTTTGCAAATGGTGAAGAAAAAGTTTTGAATAAAGTATAAGGAGATTTAGAAAATAGACGTCTCAGTTTTGTTTAATTAAATAAATTGTTAAGTGAAGATATACACTGTTTGTTTCTATGAAAATTTCTTGATTCATATTTTCTTCTGAATACTATTTTTTTTATTTTAAATATAAGGGAAGAGTACCAGCGATCGGCAGTGTTCCTCGGATCGTCGGGTTAATACCACATTGTTGCTCCAAATTAAATGATTTATTTAAAGTTATTAGCTACTTTTTACCATTTAACACTCACAAGAATGCAATGCATTAGCTCAGATTTAATTTATAAAACCAATTTTCCCTGAGACACTTGATTAAATTCCTGACGATCCGAGGTACAGAGTACAAGTTTGCAATTACACATATTTTTTATTAATTTATTGTAAAAATTAAAAAGTCAAAAGCACAGATATAGTTAAAGGATCACTAATGTATCAATTAGCATTCATAAAAATACCAAATAATGTTTTGTGGATTATATTTTTAACTAAATATGGAGCATCTCTCTTAACATTCCGATCCGGGGTACTCTTCCCTTATGTTCTACGTGAAAAATAAATAAATTTATTATGCACTGACGCTTGTATAACTCATGTATAACTATTATATTCCTCATGTATAACTTTTCTAAATTAATTTAAAAAATCAGCCTTCTAAGAAAAATTTTTAAAATAGAGCTGTATTTTCAGTTTAATTAAAATACAATTACGATATCCAAAAAAGCGAAAAATAATATTTTAACCATTTGTTGAAGAAAATTCAAATTAGATTTTAGTCGTTACTTTTAAATTCAAACGCCGGAAGTGCTTGGAAGTGCCTAGAAGTGCTGGAAATCACCTATGGCACTTCCGGAAGTGTGGAAGTCTTTGACGTTTCCCATACAAATTTAGGAAGTGCTGGAAGTGGTGTACACAATTTTTCATCTAATATCTCCCCCTTGGTCACAAACATTTTTTCTACTGTAATTAAATGAAAAGCGCAAAAATCATTTTATTTTTGAGACTTCCACTTCCGCAGTGTACTTCCACCTCAGTGTATACCACTTCCAAGCCAATATCTCCCCCTTGGAAATGTTACATCGAGATGATACCAAAATTAAGAAAAAAAATACTCTAAAAATAAGGTAAATTCTACATAAAGGATTTATGTATATTTCACTTTTGAGTTAGACCTTCATAAAGGATTCTTAAAGGTTTGTCCTGAATTTTTCAGTCCCGATTCAGTCCGATTTCAACTATTTGGATATAGGGTAAGTGCTCATAATTTTGGACAGTTTCTAAATTTGGACACTTTGAGGGTAAAATTGGGCACTAAAAATAAATTGATTAAAATGATGGATTTTTATTCCAATATTTGATGAATAATGAATTCTATCTAAATATTTGTTCTTTTTGGAAGATTTTGACACTAAATACGTTAAAATTTAAATATGATTTGAGTTGAAATTGCTTTGTTGAAAATTCAGTGTGAGCAATTGCTTACGAGAAATATGACAGAACTTCGTGGCTTACTTCAGTTCTTATTTAGTTTTGGTGAAGTACTAACAAAGTTTGTTCGCTGTTTTTGAGTGATATTATTGAATATTCATTGAATATTGTGTTGATTCACGTTACTGATGATTTGTACATTTGACCTGAAGTGAGATTTGCCTTGTGAATTAGATTTTTCGTGTGAAAAATGGGAAATTTTTTAAGACATTCACCAGTGAGGTGATGATTCTTATTTTGGACAGGTGTTTTTCTCACGAAATTTCGTGAAGTTTTAGCTTTTGTGATGACTAGGTTGGACAAATGCCTGGAGAAACAAAGGAGCATCATCTCTACGAAAGAGATGTAGCGAGAAATGCCTTGAAAGGCTCCCGGAAAGGTCAGGGAATGAGCGAATCTGCACGTACTTGGAGTATCGAAGTCAACTCACTTTAATGAATGATATGGAAAGTTTCCGGGCTTCTTGTGACATTCTACGTTTCCCTTACATGAACAGGAAGAGGACTTGGTAAGATTGGTTCATCAAATGAAGAACAATGGGCATCCTATTGAGGCGGATTAGCTGTCCAAATTTACAGACAAGTTGTCCAAAATAAGAGTCAAATTCACCTCTACTTATCAATTCATTTTTAAACGTATTAAAACTAATTTTAGTAAAAATAAGACGATAAATAGCTTGCCAAGTTTCTAAACAACCCTTCTGAAAAGAGTGTAACAAGAAATGTCAATTAGTATAGAAAATATCGCACTTCAAACTTGGAACTTCGATGCTTATAAGCAGACTGTCCAAAATTATAAGCACTTACCCTATAGTGTGGAAATTCAGAAAAAAAATTTATGTGATGAAAATAATTTCTGGAAATTTCGTTATGTAGGGTAAGTGCTCATAATTTTGGACAGTTTCTAAATTTGGACACTTTGAGGGTAAAATTGGACACTAAAAATAAATTGATTAAAATGATGGATTTTTATTCCAATATTTGATGAAAAATGAATTCTATCGAAATATTTGTTATTATGAGCACTTCCCCTAGTTCGAAAAAAAGGCCTGAGGAAATTGTCTAAAATCTTGCTAAATATAAAAGAAAATTGAAAGAGACACCTCCCAATTCGCACCTGAAGTCCACCTGAAGTTGAGGTGTCCAGGTGAGGGGCAGAAAAGTAATCCAGAGACGAAGGGAGAGGTACAACAAATGTAGAAAAGCAGTCCACAAACACTGAAGATGTGTGTGCACCTTGTAACCTGTCTCACGATCAATTCTCGCGAGATGCGCTCGTTGTTTTACTCTTTTTATTTATTTATTTCTTTTTAATTTTTCTTTTATTGTAATCTCCGCATTTGCTGCAATTCAGGTAGGTTCTTCATGTCCTAGGTGATTAGGCTTATTTTTAATTGCTAATTTTTTTTTTTAATTAATCAAACGAACGGAACGGACAATTTTGTCTTTGACCACAAAATGTGACATTGTAAAGAAACTCAGGTAAATTCGTTAAATTAACATTAAGGACCTAGTAAGTCCTCGTGGAATAATTGCCTTGATAGTATTTTTCCAAGACCGTTTTTTTTTTGTTATTGATATCATTTCTCAAGGTACTATAGGACAAAAATGGAGAATTAATAAATTAAAATGAAACAGAAAGAAATGTAAAAGAAGTTTAAGGTGGAAAAAAAAGCCAAAAGAGAGCGAAGAGATTAGCTTTATAAAATATTAGTACATAGACCTCTACACAGGTGAACTGAACAAGATACTCTCTTCTTTCAAATCTTGTTTTGTCTTCTTCATCTTTTGTTTTTTTTTTATTAATTTCTGTCTCAAAGGAGAACACAATCTTAGAAAAAAAAATGAGCAAATTGTATTTTAAAATAAAAGAATCAAAAATTTAAAAAAAAAATAAATAAAAATAAGAAAAAAAGGAAAAATAATAAGATGAAATATATATATATTTTTTTTGTAAAAATGCAAAAGTGATCAGAGAGAGAGAACGATTAAAGAGAAAATAGGATGGTGATTTTGTTGTGAAGAGAGAGCTAAGAAGAAATAAAAGTCAATATGTATTTGTTATAAAAGAAAACCAACCCGATATATCAGATGAAGAAATTAATTTAATGTTTCGTCTTTTTTTTATTATTATTATTTTCTTTAGTTCTTTTTTTTCTTTTATTTTCTTTTAATCATCAACCTCTTCCTTCATTTTCTCCCGCATATATATATGTATATATGTAGATAGCCAAAGAAAACGCGTTCTTCTGTCTTTCCCGGTCTCTTGCACCTTCTCAAACGCAGTTTAACTGCTTTTTGTTTTTTTTTAAATTAACTTATTGCATTCCAAACTCACAATTGCACTAAAATACGTTTGAAAATTTGCAGTAAAGAACAATTTACATATTAGAAGACGCTAGACTTAGATAAGGTAAAGTACCCTTACTCGACCGGGTTCCTCTATTTGACCGGTTGGTCAATTTTTGAATATTTGATGGTGAATTTCATAAATTTCTATGAATTTGTCACTGATTCGTATTATTTAAAGAATAATTGACCTATTAATGTTAGATCATACACAAAATATTATAGCAAATATAATTAAATTGAATAAATAAATCTAGCGGTCGAATAGAGGAACCGGTCGAATAAAGGGTACTTTACCTTACAATCCCTCAAAAGTACTTTCGTATCTGTTTATCGTTTACCGAATGAAAATTACTTATCGGTTCATAACCGGTTCAATACCGGTTCAAAACCGATTGGAACCAGTTCAGTTTTCAGTCAGGCTTAGGAAATTAAAAGGAGAAAGGAGCCAAAAGCAAGGAGTTACTCAAGTTTAGAATACCGACACATTTTTCCGTTAGAATCCATAGAATCCACGGAATCCCACATAAAATTCTAATAGAATCTGAACTGATATTCCTTCAAGAATCACTGAAATCAAATTAAATGGAAATGAAATTACTAGAATCAAATGGAATCACAGAATCATTCTTTCCTAAAACTCCGCGATAACTAATGATAAGCCAAAGTACATTAGGGGAAAGTGCCCATGTTTTAAACGGTTCCAAGCTTTATAATGACAAATTTTTTATATGTTTTTCAATAAATATGACTCATCGCACCTATGTTTTAAAAACTACAGGACAGTGTCCTGTTTTTAAAATATATTGCGAAGTCACATTTATTCAGAAACATAGGAAAAATTTAGTCATTGTAAAGCTTGGGACCGTGTAAAGCATGGGCACTTTCCCCTACTGATTTCTATGCATTTTTTTTCTTAATTTTCAAATAAAATAACAACCGTAAAATATGTCTCATTTGAAAAGGAACACAATTTCTCCAAGACTGCAAATACGGTTAAGGCGGATTCCCGGGATACTAAAAACAAAATCGTGAACAGTAAGGCACTATATTTTGTCCTATGATCAGTATTTTACACAAATTGAGTTGCCCATTTTTCTGGATTTTTGCAAGAAGGCCACCAAACTGAAGAACTGTCTCCAACAGAAATTGTGTTTTTAAACGTAAACAACATTCACGAAAATTCGAAAAAAAATAAACACAATTATTATGACTTTGAGCTTGTCTAAAAATTAATAAAAGGAAAAAGGAATCCACTTACGATCTGTTTTTCGAGGAAATCACTGTGCCGATTTATACGATTTTGTCAGATTTAGACAAGGAATACAAAAGCGTTGTCATGGATCCTAATAGGTTTCCGTTTTAGGAAACTGAATTTTAAGCTTGAGAATCACAAAATGATGTTCTTAAAGACCAAAAAAAGGCTCTTAGACTTTATAAACTTTATATGCTTGAAAAATTATAATAAATCTTTTTGTAATCCGATTTTGACGATTTTAAGCGGTTCCGAAAGCACATAATTAGATTTAATTGATTTCTAAGAGTGAATATGAGTTTTCGTTGTTTTAAGAAAAGAAATTAAAAGCACCTCCCGATTAACTTTCTTAGGAAGATTTCGACGAGCTTCCTGTTTAAAATTCACGTCGTTTCTTGATGATATCAAATTATTTTCAAAAACGAAAACACAAAAAAAAATCAGGTGGAAATTCTGATAAAGAAAAATTATTTTCATTTTTTTTTTATATGAAGAATTTAATTTAAATTCAATTTTTCGGCGAATTTCGTAAGCTAAAAGCTTCTTAAAGCCATCAAGAAAGCTTTTCCTTGAAGAAAATAGCGGACTATTATGGTCAAAAGTTGATTGAAAAATGATGTTTTTATAGTCTCAAATTACTTTCTTTCTAAAATTGAATTCTAACCTCATTTTGATTATTTTGAGGCCTGATGTGGAAAGCTAGCCAAATATATTCCATCGCGACATTGTAGGGTAAGTGTGCCAAATTTCGGCATAGTTGCATGGAAGCGTCAAAGTCTCAAGTTTGAAATGTAATATTTTAAATACAAATTGATGTTTTTAAATTCTTTCCTCTGAAAGAGTGTTGCTTGTAACCTTGTAAAAAGATTACCGTCTTTATTTACTCTAAAATCATTCTTAATATATTTTAAAATGAATAAAAATATAGACATAGCTTTGGTGCCCTATTTCGGTCACCTTCATTCTCATAGTTCCTTGCCCTTCGGGAATTCTTCCAATGCCTTTTTCACGTCATCTCGTTTGTCCAAGATACATTTTTTGTATTCTTTTGCATTGTATAATCTCTAGAGTACGTAAAATCTAAAAATTCATGGAAATTCGAGGAACAAAAAAGGTGGCCGAAATTGAAAGCTGGCCGGAATTTGGCACACTTACCCTAGTTCTTTCTATTATTCAAAATTTTTTTTCTGGGTTCCCTAAAAATCCTATTTTGAAAATCTTTAAAATTTGATGTCGCGCAAGGCTTTTTTGTATATTTTATCACTTTTATCTCTTATTGATTTTTAATTCAAATTAAATGGTTTTGAGTTTTTTGAAAAGCTCGGATAATTCAAGAAACACTTCAAAGCCGTTGAAAAGTTTTGTGTGAAAATAACCTGAATCACAAATCTATAATAAAATTTTAAGTTTTATACTTTCATGTTAAAATTTTTTATTGTTTAATTTTAGAATTAAATAGAAATTCTTATTTTTAAACATGTAGTACTAAAAATGGCCGATTGGATAGGATTAGGTGCACAAATACAAAACACTTAAAAGAACGGTTCAGGGGGACACCTTTGGTGTAGTTTCCCCGTCAATATTGCCTCTTTGCTACCCTCCTATATTCGTCACTAGATTTTTCCGCGATAAACTTCAAAAATTAGAGTTTACTAATTGCAGTAAAATATTTAAATATAGCTCAATATTGTAGATCCATCTTGGAACTTCTCTTTTGAAGTGACAAATCGTGACAGAAAGAAAACTTTAATTTTCTCCACAATAACAAATGAAATTCATCGTATTTAACAACATCCGAAATTCGATAAATTCGAGGATATCGGGAATGACCAGAATCACGGAATACTGAATTGAATTATTATGAGAATCACACATTTGGAATCACTAGAATCACATTGGAATCACATGGAATAAACGGAATATGGACACAAATTTTCGATTTTGAGTAACCCCTTGGCCAAAGGTCAATACCGTGTTTCACTGTCCCTCATACTCAGTTTACTGGTCGAAAACTATCTAGCAGTTCAGTTTTGTCGGAAATTCCAAGACCTTTCCAACGACCCCAAATATGCCTCATTCGGTTGATAAATGCGCTCTCTAGACCCTTTTTAACTTTTAACCTTGAAAAATTGTTTTTAGGAATGATTCAACGGTATTGTAACGTTCATTTCCCAGCCTCTGTCTCTTGCATACTTTCTGGCGAATTGTCAAGGAAAACCCTTCAAATGCAACAGCTCTTTTGTAGGGTAAAGTGCCCATGCTTTGCACGGTCCCAAGTTTCATAATAACTAAATTTTTACCAATGTTTCTAACTAAATGTGACTCCGCTAAATATTTAAAAAAAAAAAAAAACAGGATACTTTGCCCTAGGTTTTAAAAGACGGGGTACAATCAGGGTCATAGCTAGATTTGAATTAAAGGTAGGGCATCAGTAGTTAAAGGTAGGACTTTTGTCAAAATTTTGATTGATCTGTTTTGATTAATCGATTTCCATCCCACTTCAATTGAATAGTGAATACTTAAGAGGTTACCCAAGAAGCAAAATAGCTGCCTTATAGAACCAAGTATTAAACAAGTCTTTTAGTGCACTTTTAAAAGACTTAAAGTGAGAATTTTCTGTTGAAATTCCTATAGAAGCTCTTAAGATGCTTAATAGTGCGCCACTTTACTTATAGTAATCTCAGTGATGGAACCAGGAGCGTTATAAGCAAGTAAAAGGATTTTTGGTTCTATAATGCCTTACTTGGAGAATTCTACAAGACTATATTGAGAAAAAATTGCTTCTTGGGTACTTAGGTCAAAATGTATCAAAAAAACAAATCAGTATATTTTTTATACAGCATACTTTTCGATGGACAAGATTTCTCGGAATTGGTTCATCTGAAAATCAAAAACCAAATATTTCCTATCAATTAATGAGTTAAACTAGTCTTTGACTGAAGAATATTTAAAAAAAAAATAGACAATTTGAATTTTTAAAAGAATTTCACACCAAAAAGGAACAGATAATCCTAACCGACTTATGTAAGTCAGATTCTTAACGTGATCTAACTCGGATAGCATGCAAATTCGATTTAGATCTGAAATTGAGGGACGCCATTCAGTTATCTTGCAAAGTATCAAGGATCTGGATGGAGTGACAGAAAAGTGATATATGAGAGAAATGTAGACCAGAATCTCCTCTATAATTTTGCCAAAGAACGTGATGTTATCGGTTTCTCAGAAGCCTAGATAATCGAGGTTATCTGTTTCTGAACTCATTTTATTACTCTAGCATCCCTAGTGTCCACATGACGAACTTCGATTGTCCAGAGAATTGTTGAATTTTGTGAAACCGCAGGAAATAAACGGAGACACTGAACCTTTCTTGATTTTCACAATTTTATTCTCTACATGAACTTTGATCGCAACTTAATCTGTGATGTTCACCATTCAACTGACTGACACAGTTTTGTGACCACAGGTTTTGTGAAACCTTTCATTTTAACCTCACTTTCAATAAAATAGTTCAAGAAAAGCGATCATATCAGTACCTTTTGTACTTTCTCAACGCCATTATTGGCAAAAAAATCATTTCTTTTTTATAGTAAATCGACAAAATCGGGCAGATGGCATTGTCTGAACAAAAATGATATTAAAACAAAATATAGATATAAATGTCCTCTACAATTATGCCGAAGTAATCATCAAGATCAGTTAAGCAGGTGTCGAGATAATTAAGGTACTGTGTTGTGAAAATTGTTTTTCCAAGTCTGATATCCCTGGCATTGGTTCTACGAAGTTCAAATCTTCTGGAAAGTTATTGTGCTCTAGCAGACCTTTAATTTGCGTCCTCACTTGTCAAAATCGGTTAACTAGAACTAGAAATATCAGTACCTGTGTACTTTCTCAGCGCCATTATTGGAAAAAATCAATTTTTTTGCACTAAAACGACAAAGGCGAAAAGATAGCGTAGTCTGCACTGTCGTCTACAATTATGTCGAAGTAATCATCAAAATCGGTTCAGCGACAGTCGAGATAATTGAGGTTATGTGATATTGAATTTGGTTTTTCGACTGTGACGCCCCTGGTGTTGGTCCCATGCAGTTCAAATGTTCTAGAAAGTTGTTGCACTTTGTGAGGCGTTATTTGTAAACAAAATTTATAATGCTTATGTATAGGGTAAAGTGGTACAAGTTGGACAATGGTACAATTTGGACAGGGCTTTTCGTCTTGATAAATTTAGTACTTCATTTTTATTTGTATATTTTTAATGCTTTAGTTTTATAATTTAGTTCCTTGTGCCTAAAAACAAACTTTGTACTGTATTTATCAAGAAAAAAGCCATGTCCAACTTGTACCGGCGAATTGTCCAACTTGTAACACTAATTCCAAATTATACACTTTACCCTAAATATCGTTCGAGTTTGCCATAAAACCAAATTTGCAATGAAGGAATTGCACCTCTATAAACTCATCTAGGCTTATCACTGACTTTCGACTGTGGAGCCTCTGGTGTTGGTCCCAAGAAGTTTAAATATTCCAGAAAGTTGTAGCATGTTGTGAGATCTTTCATTTAAGCCTTCACTCATCAAAATCGGTCAAATAGAACTAAAAATATTATGTTTTGAATTTCGTAAACTTTGACTTCTCATATCTCCGGTTTCATTACAACCACCAGGGGGGTGACATTAGCTCTGAAAAATGCGACCAGTTTTAGTGTAAATTTTACCCTGTTTTCGTACACATTTCACGAGATATCTCCGAAACTACGTAGGTTGCCAATTTTGGGCTTTCGGTTGCCAATTCCATATTAAATTCGCTTTTATTTTGTATTAGTATTTTTAGCTAATTCATTCTACAATGACAGAAAACAGCTAATAAACTCCAAAGTTTTTTCGGCACGCTAGAAACATTATGGAGAACATAGGAAACGTCATGCCCCTGACAACCACAGCGTACCCACGGCACTTTTTTGGAAATCTCATAGCCTAAACTATAACACTCTAAAATTTGATCAAAATTCCCAATGGGATTTTTGAGAAAAATGACTGAATTCTCATATTGGAAAAATGTTCTAAGTCCGTTGTTGACCGCCCCAGGAGCCCTGAGTGATTTGGATGCTTCTTCCGTATGCTCCTGGAGTTTTTGTGTGATCAGGGCGACCTATTTATTGAATTTCGCGAGAGCTTTCCAAAATTCCCTTACCTTCTAAATTCTGACAATTCATTTTAAGAAATTTTTTCATGAACCCTTATAGCTCGGGTCAGTCGGCTCAGGGGAGCTTAAGTTTGCTACTGATCGAAAGGCCTAGAGCCCAGCTATAACACACTAAAATTTGAGCCCGATCGATGCCATAGGGGCGGAGTTATTGAGAAAACAAAAAAAGGGGGTATTCAAAATGGAGTCAATGCACCAAGTTGCAATTTTCACACGATAGATAACCTTTACCGTAAAACCGCAAGTCGATATCTTTCGTAGTTTAGGAGATATTAAGGTCCAAAGAGCGGAAGTGGCAAAACACACTTTGTCAAAGTTTGAGCCCGATCCGGAGGACATGAAATTTTTTTTTTAGGATTATTGTAGGTGAAATTGTTAAAAATCTCACCTTTATATCCTTTTAGACAAATATTGCCTCAGTCTCCCCTATTTGACCATTTAAGGAAAAATTTGCAAATGTGTCAACAAACTTATGAACGATGAAAAATGCCCAAAATTTTAGCAAAAATGGCGAAAAAAATATTTTTGAGATGAAATAGAATAAATTAGAATTTTTAAATGTTACTTTTTCTATCATATTCTTCTACATGGCTTCTCCAACGTGGTTTTGTCAACAAACTTATGACCGATAGTCTAGTTTAGTTGTTCTACAATTATTTAACCCATTCAGTCAATGTACCAGAAATACTTGAGATAGAATGTTCATATTTTGGAATTAGTTTCCTACAGATTAATAGATGATTTTTTTGAAAGGAAAAAATTTTTATCTATTATGGGGGCGCGGGGATTCACCCTCAAACACACGTCTTAACGGTCACTGAATTTAAATTCTGTACATTAATTCATTATAAACTCTATTGCTTTAGATAGAGTAACTATCCAAGAAAACAAATTGGCAATCAGAATTCAGATCAGGAAAGAACAAAAAGGCCAATTTTAATAAATTCGACGGGATGTCGAATTTCTCGTCCGCCATTTTGAGCAAAAATTTTGCATGACCTTCCGCGAAGCCAGAAAGCAATAACAAAATCTATTTTCATCTCTGTTGGACTATTTTTCCCAAGTAATTGAAGAACTAAAGTTACTAAAAATCCATTGCCGACAGCAATTTGAGTATCAGTTGCCTAGGAATAAATCATCTAAAATCACTCAATTTGCGTATAATGTATAATACAATGGTAAGGAATGGGTTAAAAGTACTACTACTAAGTACTTAATTAAGTAACTTAACTGGAACGTTGCCCATGAAGTAACCGGAAGTAAATTACTGCAAGTGAATAATTTTTTGACTTTAGGGGAGGGGAGGGAAGAAGAAGTGATAGAGAGGGATATCTGATTGGTGCAAGTGACTAAAAAAGAGTCACTCGATAGTAATAATAATTTTTCTTTTATTATAAAAAATTGCCTACATATAGCAGTGATCTGTAAGGAGAGAAGAGATGGTATAAATTATAACAATATAAATGCAAATGACGGTTTAGTGACCGAAGGCAGGGCAGAAGCAGAAGCCAACGAGCAAAACACGTTTATTCACTTCCAAAGAGACTTTGCCATCGTTTCATTCGGGCATAAAATAGTTCGAGAATATAAGCATAAGAGCATAAAGGTGAAAAAGAGAAACAAATTAAAAAAGAAAGATAAAAGGGTAAAAGAGAGAGAGAGGGAGAAAGAAGCAATCTTAATGAATAAGAAATGGATTTATTTTATTGATTGTGCCACTGAGAGATGATGTTTTTTTTTTAGTTTTTTTTGGGGATTTTGCTTTTTTTCTTACGCTTCTTTTGTCAAAAGCAATTTAAACAACAAAATAGAGGAAATATTGAGTAATTAATTTGTAAGAAAAATAATATTTTTTTTGAAGAATAAAGCAATTATTAAAAAAAAATAAATAAATAAATAAATTTCCAGAGAAATAAAAAGAAAAATTGGTCTTAACGCATAAGAAAAATAATCTTCAAGTGTCTCTCTCCCTATAAATATAAGAAGAACTAGCTTCTCCCAATGAGACAAAACCCAAGAAGAGATACATATTATAAAACTTTCTCTCATAGTTGTTTGTCCACATTTCAAACGGTGCGTGTTTTTATCTCAGGTGCGTTTTTCAATCCACTTGTCGCGCTTGCTTCCAATCGTCTTTTGTTTTTTTTTTATTATTATTATTTACTTCTTATATTCCTTTCGTCTTATATCTCTCTCTATACACATTTTATTAAAGATACTCTCTCAAATCTCAGCCTAGAGAAAATCCCAACAACCAACCAAGTAACAAGTTACAGAAGAATTTATACAAAAAAAAAAACAATGTAATTTAAATCCTTAAATATTAAATAGGTACACTTTGCATTGAATTAAGTACTTATTAAGTGATTAATTAAGTACACTGAAAAAAATATTACACTGGGACCTCGATAGTGTCAACCCTTCCTTTATTATTGATCTAATAATATTATTATGTTTTTATTATGATTTTTGTCAAAATTAAAATCAGTGTTTTGTTGTATCAAATGCAAGGGGTTACTCAAGATCGAAAATTTGTGTACATATCCCGTTTATTCCATGGAATTCCAATGTGATTCTAGTGATTCCAAATGTGTCATTCTCTTAATAATTCAATTCGGTATTTTGTAATTCTCAATTATTCAATTCTGTGATTCTGTTTATTCCCGATATCGTCGAATTTATCTAATTTCAGATGTTGCTAAATATGATCAAGTTAATTTTTAGAACAATAGCAACAGCTACAATGTCGCTATGAAACAGGTTAGAGGAAATACCTAGCTAGAAAGTTTTTACGGCCTCAAAATAATCAAAAAATAGGGTTAGAATTCAAATTCGAAAGAGTTTTTCAAACTCTAAAACACCAGCATTATCAGTCCTAATTAAATTTTTGACTCTAAACATGTAAAAATTTTTTTTTCATAATTTCCACGCGGTTTTTTGTGGAGTGTTTTCGTCTTTGAAAATACAGTGCCCGCTCTCTAATCCGGATCGCCGTAATCCGGACGAGTTATCGACGGTTACATTTGAAATCATTTTGAGGTCATGTTTGCATGTGTGTTCAACAATGAAAATGAATTATGTTCTGAAGTTTTTGTTTAATAAATAAAGTATAATAGCATAGAATTCTCTAATTATGTCTTTTTTAAGCTTCTTTAAAACTTTTATTCTATTTCTGCAAAAAAAAACTTGTATTATATTTTCGAGACGTTGAACAAATTCAAAAAATCCATCCGGATTACAAAGCGAACATCTGTCATTTTGTCTCCCAATCATCCGGATTACAAAGCTGGCACTGTATTTCTAGTAGAGGTTAATTTTAAATGAAAGTATGATCTAAAGTCATTGAAATGCATTTACGAAATATTTGCTGATGCGTTTTCTACCAATCATAAAAAAAGCATTCCAAAAGGAGTTTAGGGGTTTCTTCACGTGGCTGAATGTTGATTGGGGATGTTAAAAAAAAATCATGTTGATGGTCCCTCGATCGACTTAAAGAAGGATCTCAACAGTTATGTATGTTTCACACAAGTTTTAAAAGATGTTTTCTCAGAAATGTTTAGGGAATTTGCTCTAAAATAGGTACTTCATATTTTTGGAAAATGACAAAAACCAACAAATGAGGCATTTAGAGTGATCGGAGCGCGATGTCTCAGATAAACAAAATTGTAGTTCTAAGTGTGGCCTATCACCTGGTATCACTGGATTTTTAATATTTTGTTTAGTTTATTTTATACAAATTTTTAAAACCTCACTTTAGGACCATTTTTTGGTAATTTTTAGAGAAACTTCAATTTTACACCCCGAAGGAGTGGTTTTACAAGGTTTTTTGTAATTATCAAAATTGAAGCTCGACTAATGACCTTTCCAACGCACCCACACTTTTCAAGTTCCGTTCACTAGAACCTGAGATATAACGGATAATGTAAGGCAAAGCAGAAAAAATATAAAAGTATTAATAAAAAAAAATTGTTACGTAGGGGGAGGTGGGGCTAGTTTGAGCTGTGGGGCTAGATTGTTATACGGCTTTTCGCCTATTTCTAAATCAAGCTGGTCCTTACAATTATTTTATTTAGATCCACAATTATTTTGTCTATCCAAATTACTTCATGTTAAAACCCAGTTCCCATTAGAAATATGCGAAAAAATCGTATAACAATTTAGCCCCACACCTCAAAGTAGCCCCACCTTCCCCTATAGGAGCAAAACCAAGACCAGATTCTTAATCAGGGGACATGACTCTACCAAACGTACCATGTGAGATCTCCGTTAACAAAAAAAGTTGTGAATTTGTTGCATAGTGTAATAATTAAGCTTTTTTTTTTAGAATTTTATTTTTAGGAAAATTTTGTTCTTTGCGTTCGAAAAAAAAACGATTTCTTTTGGTGATAGTTCATCAATTAGGCGCCTGTCGTTCTAAAATCCTATCTGAATCCTTGTCTCTAAATAGAGCCTCTTATTAATCGAAAATAATGGGTACCTCAATCTGTGTAAAATATTGAAGAACGATTTTGTTCTTGGTATCCCGGGGGTCCGCCTTAACCGCATTTGCTACACTCTTAGAAAAAATTAGTTCGTACAAGCTCATATGCAGTTATTAGAACTATAAAATATAGTAAATATAGACCCAACTATATATTTAGTTTGGGTAACTAAATGAAATAGTTGACCACAGTTAGTTAAAGTATCCTTTTCATTTAGTTATCACAACTAAATCAAAATAGTAATGGGTACTATAACATATTAGTTACAATTACTAAATAAATGGGGTTGATACCCATCTTATTGGCTGTAATAACTATATCATATTAGTTGTGGTTACTATATAGCATTCATTGTGATGCATATTTCTTATTAGTTGCTTAAAATTCGAAAGAGCTTCAACGCATTACTAAAATAAAAACCACTCTTTACTATTGGAAAAGTAGTCAGAACTTTATGAAAATATAGGCCCATCTATTTACATTGGTTGTGAGAACTAAAAGGAATTAGTGACCAATATTAGTTGGGATAATGATTTCATTTAATTAACACAAGCAAATATAATTGTATAAAAGCATTATGAAATAATTGCCGCAACTTATCCACGTAAATATTGTCTTATATTCTCACTACTAATAAATTTATTATGAGTAGGGGGAGGTGGGGCTACTTTGAGCTGTGGGGCTACATTGTTATACGATTTCTTCGCATGTTTCTAAAGGAAACTGGGTTTTAACATGATGTAATTTGAATAGACAAAATAATTGTGTATCTAAATAAAATAATTGTAAGGACCAGCTTCGTTTAGAAATAGGCGAAAAAGTAGTATAACAATCTAGCCCCACAGCTCAAAGTAGCCCCACCTCCCCCTATAATGTTTTAAGAATATAAGAACCATTTTAAATAGATTTGATAATAATCGCCCGAACAACTAATTTTCATTAGTAATCACTTCTAAACTTTTCTAAGAGTGTAACCGGGTATTTTAGTTTGTATCCGCCACGGGAGAAATCGTATTTATTTTTGAATGAGACGTATTATATGATTGTTGTTGTACCGTTGTTGCGGGTGACTTTGCACTCTGCTGTCCGTAAGACTTTCATAAATTCTAGCATTTATTGGTTGTCTTCGCCGATCCGGTCTACCATGTCAAAGTATATAGGGATATGTTATGTACCAAGTAAGGTACAATGATCCCTAAAAGGATTCTTGTAGTTTCAGTAATAGTCAATGAAATCCTAGTATAGGTATTTTGTCAAAAAACGGCTCCGTGAAAAAGTTATCTTAAGGTGTAATTCCGAAATCGATTTCAGAGTAGTAAATTGTCCAAATCCAATCTAAATTTATCTGGCTAGAATAATCCACTTCGATTTTGTGGATTATTTCTATTAAAATATTTTTTTCTCTATTATCTTCCTAAGAACGCATGATTTATGTTATAAAATTGCATAAGGTAAAGTACCCTTTATTCGACCGGTTCCTCTATTCGACCGGTTCCTCTATTCGACCGGTTCCTCTATTCGACCGGTAGATTTATTTATTCAATTTAATTATATTTGCTATAATATTTTGTGTATGATCTAACATTAATAGGTCAATTATTCTTTAAATAATACGAATCAGTGACAAATTCATAGAAATTGATGAAATTCACCATCAAATATTCAAAAATTGACCCACCGGTCGAATAGAGGAACCCGGTCGAGTAAGGGTACTTTACCTTATAATGGTCTTTCTAAAGCTTTATTATAGAAGTATTTGGTTAAAAATTATCCAATTTTGTGGGAACTTAATATAAAGTGACCGAGATCTACAAGATGGTATGGTCACCATCTTGATTTGACGTTTCTGTCCGCCATTTTGAATAACTGTCAAAACAAAAATCTCATCCGATTGAGCTGAAATTTTAGTATGTTCTAGCTGATGTCAAGGCCTTTTCAGAACATATATAAAATCCGACCTAGGTCAAGTGATTGTCTGGATACTGGGGCTCCAAGTTCAAAATTTTGACATTTTCATGAATATAGAACTACAGGGAGCTTCTTTTATCAAAACCATCAGAAAAAAGACAGCGCTATGGTTAGGAGATGAGATCTAACAAACAAACAATAAGAAAAGTAATGTTTTTGTTTATAACAGTGCATTATTTGAGAATCTTAAAAACTGTTTTCGCAAAGATGAAAAATAAAAAATTAGTTAAATGCACTTTTCGTTTATTTTTTTTTTCAATTATGTTAGAGTAAATAAATATATAAAATAAAAGTCTCAAGCATTTTTAATAGTTACTGAGGCATTTCGTTTAGGTATCAAATATTGAATATTAAAAAATAAAGACCGCTAAAATATGAGTATTACAAAATTTAAAACTTTGAGCCTCTGTATCAAGGTAAATACTTAACGTAGACTGGAACATAGATACGTTTTGAAAAGGTCTTGACGTCAGCTACAACATACTAAAATTTCAATCCAATCGGACCAGTTTTAGGGTTTGACAGTTATTCAAAATGGCGGACAGAAACGTCAAATCAAGATGGCGACCACGTCATGTTGTAGATCTTGTTCATCTTACCGTTTTAGATCTGAAGATCTTCATTGTCGTTTTTTATCAGAAATTGTTGATTTTTTAGTATTTATTAAAAAGTCCAAAGTCACCCGGATCTTATCCCAAGTGCAAGTCTTTTTTCTTGATTTTTTTAAACATAGTAAAATTTTATAAAATTAATGTTAGTGGCACAAAATCCATTCATTAACAACTGAATACAAATAATTTTACTCAAAAACCCCCTTCCCTTCACTTTAACTATCCACTTTTAGAGGGAAAAGTTGAAAAACAGCGAAAAAACGTGCAAAGTCACCCGCAACGACGGTAGTTGAAAATGTCCAATCTTTTTTGGAAAATAAGAAAAAAATCCATAGAAATCTGTAATGTAGTATGGCTTATCTATCGCTGAATTAAGAATGATTCTGTGATTCCATTTGATTCCAGTGTTTCTTGGAGGAATGTACATTTCAGACCCTATATGAATCTTACGCGTGATTCCATGGATTCCATAGATTCGAACGAAAAAATGTGTCGGTATTTCAAGTTTGAGTAACCCCTACTAATTCTAAAAAAGAAAAATAAAAAACAATAATGAAAATGAAGAAAATTTAATTTGAAAATTGTGAAAGAGATTTTTTTTGTTGTTGTTGTTTAGGGAGGAGGGTATTGTTGAATAAAAATGCGCGTAATTTAAATTGGCTGACTGGTATAGTGTGGACTGGTCAACAATACCTGGCGTTCTTGCGGCAAGTCGAGTGGCCTGAGGCATGCACCTTGCTCGATGAGCTGGTCGATGCCTTCACATTTCGCGCACTAACACTCACGCGATACTACTTCTTTTATTTATTTATTTTTTTACTTTTTTGTATTCATTTTCTTCTTCTTCTTCTTCTTGCGATCTCACAAACAGACCAACAAACTCGATCATATTTATCGTGCAGATTTCCAACGTCTTTTTTATTTCTTCTCCCAAGAAGATAGTGCGAGAGATCAAGAAATTGAGAGAGAGGGAGAAACAGAGAAAAAGAGAGTATAATATTCTTAAGATCTTTTCTAAAAGTAAGAATTAATTTTGTAAGAGGTATGACATGAATTAGTAGACCTATCACTGTTTCCTGTGAGAGAAAGGAACAGCGTAAGGCTACCCGGTTGGCATATTGAGTACTTAATTAAGCACTTAATAATAGCCCAAATGATTTTCGACACTTCGGTAGCCGTGGCGGGTTATAGGGGAGACCGGGGCAAAATTAGGTTACCATATTGAATTTTTGTGACTCTGGAACAACCTTTTAGATCAGGAAAATTATGTAAAATTTCACATATTTTTCCCTCTCAAACGTATTGCACATGTCCATCTAATTCTTTTTCATTCAAAATTCAATTGAACTAAATTAAATTTGGTGTGATGTTTAAAAGAAGAAGAAGAGTTCGACAGAGTACAATCTGTCTATCCTGATTTATGCAAGCATTTTAAGAAGCAAAAGGATATGAATTTCGATTTCATGAAATTTTCTTAATCTAAAACAGACCTGTGCTTATTAAAAGTCGTGTAAGGTAAAGTACCCTTTATTCGACCGGTTCCTCTATTCGACGGGTAGATTTATTTATTCAATTTAATTATATTTTCTATAATATTTTGTGTATGATCTAACATTAATAGGTCAATTATTCTTTAAATAATACGAATCAGTGACAATTTCATAGAAATTGATGAAATTCACCATCAAATATTCAAAAATTGACCCACCGGTCGAATAGAGGAACCCGGTCGAGTAAGGGTACTTTACCTTAGTATCGGAAATTTTGTGTTGATAGTTCTAATGGAAATTGCAGATTAACGTTCTGGTAACACTAATCCCGCTCATTCACGGTGCCATGATGAATATTTTTGCGCCAAAAAACATAATAGAAAGAAAAACTCTCATAAAAATAAATTGTCTTCTTGATATCTTTGTCGGAAGACGGATAGCTCTTCACTACACATCCTTTTACTTGAATCTTCCAGAAATACAAAGAAATTAAGTAAGAGATAGAGACACAAATAACTCACTTGACAAACGTCTGGCGGCGCTGCGTTTGCAAAAAATCACTGAAAATCGCGACAAAATATTTTGACCTCTATTTTATCCTTATTAGCAGGTCGTGTCCCTTCTTGCAATACGTACTTTTGCATTCCTTATTAACCAAAATAATTGTTGTACAGAAGGATTTTTCTCAAACTTTTCCTCAATTTTGGGACAGCTCAAAAAAATACCAGTCTTCCACTTCAAAATTTCCTCTCAATGTTTTTGTTGCAATATCGACAATTATTCACAATTAACCCAAAATAACTGTATTCAAATAAATTATTAAAAGGATTTTCTTGTGAAAATGACTTAACTCTAAGGAATTAAACAATTTTCACATTTAAAAAATCTCTCATTTTCTCAATGTGAATTTTCGCGGGATTTCGAAGAATCCCAATTGGCACCACCAAATTCACTTCGGCTTTTATTTTAGCTTATGCCTGATCTAAAAGTTGAGCCAACGTAATTATTTGCTAATTAAATTGTAAAAAAAAAATCTAGAACTCTTTTGTGCCTCCTTATTTATCTCTTTATTTAATTAATAAATAAATAGTGAAGAAATTAATGTTTTTTACGCATTTGTTAAAAAAAAATGCTTAATACACAGAGTGAGTATTTTAAATTGAGACTTTTCCATAGCTTTATTCTTACTAATATTAGGCGAGATTCATGTCCTCCGGATCGGGCTCAAACTTTGACAAAGTGTGTTTCGACACTTCCGCTTTTTGGAGCCTAATATCTCCCGAAGTAAATAAGATATCGACTTGTGGTTTTCAGCAAAGGTTATATATCGGGTGGAAATTGCAATTTGGTGCATTGGGTATTTTCGTATGGCAAAAAAAACAAACGATCAGTAAAAAGTTCTAAATGGGCAGTAAAAAAATTAAAAATGAGCAGTAAAATATCTAATTATAATCAGTAAAAACCTTAAATATTTACAAAAATGGACCTAATTTATATATTTAACATTTAAAATAGTTCCATATAGAGTGTAAAGCCCTTTATTTTCTCTTTGCCAAGATTTGGACGAAAATATCACTGTTTCAAAGTTTTTTGTTACAGATCAATTTTAACTTTTGACTGCTCATTTATACAATGCCTTTTCGTATTTTACCATTTCATATTTCACATTTCGTCTTTCATGCATTTTGTACAAGAATTGAACATTATGCCCCAAGAAGCAATTTTTTCTTAATATAGTCTTGTAGAATTCCTTAAGTAAGGCATTATAGAACCAAATATCTTTTTATTTGCTTATAACGCTCTTGGTTCCATCATTGAGACTACTATAAGTAAAGTGGCGCACTCTTACGGATCTTAACAGCTTCTATAGGAATTTCAACCGAAAATTCTCACTTTAAGTCTTTTAAGAGTGCACTAAAAGACTTGTTTAATACTTGGTTCTATTAGGCAGCTTTTTTGCTTCTTGGGGCGCCTCGGGTCTGAGTTTAAAGCCAAACTTCAAGCTCTAATTATCAGTAGCGCCTGTATTTTCTATGTAAATTATTATATAAAATATTATGTAAAAAATTTTTGGCTCGTTTACCTTGATTTTCATTGTAAATTTTACATTAAACGTGTAATTCTGTGTACTGGTACACAATTATGTAATTTCTACACATTTTGTCTGAAAACTGTGTAATGCTACATGAAATCTCTAAAAAAAAAAATGTACACAGCTGTGTAATTATTTGCTTATTTTGGCCATACAAAAAAAAGACGTAATGTAAAGCAAGAAAGTGAAATTTGATACCGTTAGATGTAAAAACAAAAAACACTTCCGTTACAGTATTTTCTCAACTTTTGCATTAGCAACAGAACATTGCTTAGAAAGTACAATATTTCATCATTTAATTGATTACACAGTTTACGATTACATAAAATTTAAGATACATATTTTCAGATTACTCGTTTTACTGTGTCGGAGACTTGCACAATTCTATTAAATATTAGTTGGCTTATCATCAATTGTTGATAATTTCGTGATAATTTAGTGTAAAATCTCTTACGAAAAACAAAAGAAATTCACATTATTCGAAGGCATGAACGTTCGAAGGGAGATCACTTTCCCCTTTTGGAATACAATTCCATAATTTTAATCAATTTATTTTTAGTGTCCAATTTTACCCTCAAAGTGTCCATATTTAGAAACTGTCCAAAATTATGAACCTTCCCCCTACTGTTACAAACTTTTTCAACCACAAAAATAAATTTCATAAGTTATTGGATTTCATGAAAAAACGGAATTTAAAAAAACGGCTCACTCATCCCAAAAAAAAAGTGTGTCCTCGGATAGTCATACGACATGTCTTGTATTCCAAGGATGGATTCTTTTAACTGCCATAGGATAATAATATACATTTTTATAAAATAATTTTAGACTTTTTCAAGTATATAGTGTGGAAATTCAGAAAAAAAAATTTACGTGATGAAAATAATTTCTGGAAATTTCGTTATGTATTAGATGAGATCATATATTCTGTCAGTAGAAGAGGTAAAAAGTTTGGAGTGGTATATCTCAGCTCCTGATGAAAATAATTGGATGAGTGAACTATTGTTGGAAAGCTTGGTTCATTAGCTTTCAGAATCTGGTATATATAATCTTCTATGAGTAAACCATGGTCATCCAGAACCATTTATGTCGAAGAAGACACTTTTTGCAGCGTCATTTTTGACCATCTACTGCTGGGACCAGGAGTGACCCACAATTCTCGCACTTGGACTGTTCGTTAGAGGAACTCAAATGGTACAATTTGTAGAAGAAACTTTTTTTTTGGACATCTTACTTTTTTTTATTCATCGACTTTTGCAAGAATTTTAAAATGTTAAACGCAAGGAAAAAATTACAGAAATCCTTCTATTCCATTTTCTGGACAAACTAATGAAGATATCGACTTGGAATGTTCTAAGTACTCCCCCATAAGTTGATCCAAGGAATCCAAATATCACATCAATTTCATCCCTACGTCTATGCTTCCCCTCCAGAAACCACTCTTTTAGGATTTCAGTAATTTTTTCCTTGCGTTTAACACTTCAAAATTCTTGCAAGAGTCGATGAATAAAAAAAAGTAAGATGTCCAAAAAAAAGTTTCTTCTACAAATTATACCCTTTGAGTTCCTCTAACGAACAGTCCTTGTGCGAGAATTGTGGGTCACTCCTGGTCCCAGCAGTAGATGGTCAAAAATGACGCTGCAAAAAGTGTCTTGTTCGACATAAATGGTTCTGGATGACCATAGTTTATCCATAACAGATTAAGTATACCAGATTCTGAAAGCTAATGAACCAAGCTTTCCAACAATAGTTCACTCATCCAATTATGTTCATCAGGAGCTGAGATATACCACTCCAAACTTTTTACCTCTTCTACTGACAGAATATATGAACTCATCTAATATTTATTTACCCTTACATAATTAAAAAAAAAATAAATGAAAAGTGCATTTATTTATTTTTTTTATTTTTTCATCTTTGCAAAAGTTTTTCAGATCTTCAAATAATATGCTGTTTATAAAGAAAAACATTACTTTTCTTTTTGTTTGTTATTTAGATCTCATCGCCTAACTATAATTCTGCCTTTTTTTTGTGATGGTTTCGATAAAAGAAGCTCTCCGTAGTTCTGTATTAATGAAAATGTCAAAATTTTGAACTTAGAGCCCCTGTATCCAGACAATCGCTTAACCTAGGTCGGATTTTATATATGTTCTGAAAAGGTCTTGACATCAGCTAGAACATACTAAAATTTCAGCTCAATCGGATAAGTTTTTTGTTTTGACAGTTATTCAAAATGGCGGACAAAATCGTCAAACCAAGATGGCGTTCGATTGCGTTGAAATTTTAGTATGTTGTAGCTGATATCAAGACCTTTTCAGAACGTATCTATGTTCCTGTCTACGTCAAGTATTTACCTTGATAGAGAGGCTCAAAGTTTAAAAATTTGAAATATTCATATTTTGACGATCTTTATTTTCTAATCCTGAATACCGACCACACCATCTTGTAGATCTCGGTCATTTTATCTTAAGTTATAAAAAAAATTGGATAATTTTTATCCAAATACTTCTATAATAAAGCTTTAGAAAGACCATTACATGCAATTTTATAATATAAATCATGCGTTCTTAGGAAGATTATAGTGAAAAAAAAATATTTTAATAAA
This sequence comes from Phlebotomus papatasi, assembly GCF_024763615.1. NCBI lineage: Eukaryota > Metazoa > Arthropoda > Insecta > Diptera > Psychodidae > Phlebotomus > Phlebotomus papatasi. Next base: position 2,113,990 of record NC_077226.1, on the reverse strand, counting down.
AATAATGAACAAAATCGAAGTGGATTATTCTAGCCAGATAAATTTAGATTGGATTTAGGCATTTTACTTCTCTGAAATCGATTTTGGAATTGCATCTTCAGATAACTTTTTCGCGGAGTCGTTTTTTGACAAAATACCTATACTAGAATTTCATTGACTATTACTGAAACTACAAGAATCCTTTTAGGGATCATTGTACCTTACTTGGTACATAACATATCCCTATATACTTTGACATGGTAGACCGGATCGGCGAAGACTATCAATAAGTGCTAGAATTTATGAAAGTCTTACGAACAGCAGAGTGTAAAGTCACCCGCAACGACGGTACGTCTGGCAACACTTCTAAACTCGGTATTTTTACATAATTGACTTTTAGTAATGCTCACATGAGTTACTTCTTTAAATTACGTTTAATTTGTTCCTTTGTTTTCGGTGCGGTTGCAGAAGAATTCAATTTTATTATACGAACAATGTCAGAGTAAGGTAAAGTACCCTTTATTCGACCGGTTCCTCTATTCGACCGCTAGATTTATTTATTCAATTTAATTATATTTGCTATAATATTTTGTGTATGATCTAACATTAATAGGTCAATTATTCTTTAAATAATACGAATCAGTGACAAATTCATAGAAATTGATGAAATTCACCATCAAATATTCAAAAATTGACCCACCGGTCGAATAGAGGAACCCGGTCGAGTAAGGGTACTTTACCTTATTTACTAGAAATGTCCATTCTTTTCAAAATTGTCGAGTTTTTTGCGTGATTTTTAAGTTTGATCATAAAAAAAATTATTGAAATAATCGTTCTCTTCCTTGAACAATATAGTTTACAAAAAAAAAATTCTTAGTTATCCTAAACGTAAAGCCTGTAAATCTGCACCAAAGGCTCTATTTTCATGATTTTTTCAGTTCTCATAACTTTATTTTATAAAAATTTGTGGCATTAATGTCTGCAAATGATCAAAAATACATGAATATAATGAATTACAAAATAAAACAAAATTTCAGGTAATATTGTCAGAGAAAAATGAAGGTGTGCTATTTAAATTGGCCACACAAATTACACCTAGATTCATAAAATGACAAAAATGCATGGTTTTAACAGATAGAAATATTAAATAATTATCATTTTGATTCATAATGGGCATTATATTTTCTAAAAAATAAAGCATGATCCAGGTATAAAGATTGATATTGTATCATAAAACATCAAAATAGAAAAATCGCTGAAGGTGTGCTATTTATCTTGTCGCCACTGTATTATTTAGTGATAATTGATACATTTTACCTAACAAGACCCAAGCAGCACATCTTGGTTATTTAACTGTTTGATGACGTTTTTACAACTTGTTTGGTTAAAATAACCGTATTTTAACGTTGGCACAACGATATTTTTTGGTTAAGTTATTTTGTGCTACTTGGGGATGATGTGATTATATCTAAAATGAGTAATTGTTATATATTTTTGATGAAAAATTTCTCCAGAATGTTTTGGAGAAATTTTCGGTCAAACGGGGTTCTAGCAGAAATTCTGTATCGGTCATTCGAAATCTGATGAAGAGGACATCCATCCTCGAAACGTCGTGAAGAATTAGAGGGAAAAAAATATCAAGAAAGGTATATTTTTTCTCGTTCTTTTAGAGTCTGATTGCAAACTATATGCACTCTCTTAAAAGAATCTGGTTTTTCTCCAAAGCTTTCAACTCTTGGTATAGGTATTCTTCAGTGGATCAATTTAGAAATTTTTGAAAAAAATTGAAAAACGTCTAATGTCTGATTATTATCTACGCATCGCAACATTCGCTCTAAGAGTACCAAGAAGTATCAAAAATCAACTAAAGTAGGTAGTACTTAGACGTTAGGTCTATTTTTCCGTTGATTTTCTATACGAAAAGTCCCCATTCACCCGAATATGGACCTCTTTTATGCGGTTATACAGACGAAATATGTAAAGTCTTCGCCATTATGTATTTAAAGTACTTTCCTTTGAGAATTTCAGGAAAACAAATCGTTGGGAATAAATAATTAATCATTTGAAGGAAAATGCAGAAGAAATAACATTTTTTAGTGATAATTGATACATTTTACCGTGCAAAATGACGTGATTTTATCTAAAATAAATAACTGTCATATTTAATATGTAAAGTCTTCTGCGTTATTTTTGTACAGATGTTAGACATTTCTACACATTTATAGTGATAAACGCTTCTTGTGATATTTGAGGAAGATTTAAAGAAAAAATCGAAAGAAATAATAGATCTTCAGCCGATAGGGGAGACTGGGGTAGAATTAGCCACGTATAGTATTGGATAGGGGTATCTTATAGTTTGCCTGCGAAGGAATATTGAGGAAATCACTCTTTATTCTAATTATATACTTCCCTTCCTATTCACTGAAATATTTATCAGCCTTATACAAATATTTTTTGTACAAGTTATACTCAAAGAAAAATTTCATTTGATGGCTAATTCTACCTCGATCTCCCCAAGTTATATTATTGACATTATAAAGTGATTATATATTATTTAGTTAAAATCGATACATTTTGCCGTAAGAGATGACGTGAATTTTAGGGTTTTGACTTCTTCTTTTCTTTTAGTTCTTTGTGCTCTTTGCTGTTAATTAATTCTTATATTTCTTTTGTTATTGTAATTTTTTTCTCTATTGTTGTGAATACATAGTAATAATAGTAATAATAATTTTATCTAAGGTAAATAATTGTTATATAGACGAAATATGTAAAATCTTCTCCATCATTTTCGTATAAATATTAGATATTTCTACTCGTTTATGGCGATAAATACTCCTTGAGAAATTTGAGCAAGATTTAAAGAAAAAATCGAAAGAAATGATAGCTCTTCCGATGATAGTTATATTATTGACATTATAGAGTGATTATATATTATTTAGTTATAATTGATACATTTTACCGAACAAGATGACGTGAATTTTATCTAAGATAAATAATTGTTATATAGAAGAAATATGTAAAGTCTTCTTCATATTTTTCGTACAGATATCAGACATTTCTACTCGTTTATAGCGATAAATGCCCCTTGGAATATTTGAGCAAGATTTAATGATAAAATCGAAAGAAATGATAGCTCTTCCGATGATAGTTATATTATTGATATTATAGAGTGATTTTATAGTTCATTCTAGTTATAATTGATACATTTTACCGTAGAAGATGACGTGATTTTGTCTAAAATAGATAAATTCTCCTTGGAAAAGGTATTCAAATGTCGATTTTATGAAATTTTCCTGATCTAAAAAGGCATTCCAGAGCCACAATGAACTATTTCGGACGAGAGAGAGAAAAAAGCACCATGTAACTATTCCTAATTGTTTGACTTCAGGTGTTAAAATACTTTTTCACTTGATTACCGGCGCAACGTACCCAAAGCGACAAATATCGCAAGTTTTAAATAATTAAACGACGGGATTAAGAAGGTTTTTACCGATAATTTCCATATCTTTAATTTTCCGGAAGGCTTTTCTCCATCTCATGCGGTTCAAAAATCTCTTAAGAGCCTTAAGGGCCTCTTTTTAAGGATCTTAAGTAATTAAAGGACAGGATTAAAATAGTTTTTATTGATTATTTACGATCGGCCAAGGTAATTTCAATCGATTCTTTTCATCACTGTAATTTTCTGGAATGCTTTTTTCTTTCAGATGCGTTTCTTAGGTGTCTCTAAGATAGACCAAAGTGATTTTTATCAATTCTTGTCCTCACTGTAATTTTCCGGAATACTTTTCTCTGTCTGATGCAGTTCTTAAGAGTCTTAAAGTTCTTAAGGGTCTCCTCTTAATCCTCTCATTAATTAAGGGACAGGATTAAGAAGATTTTTACCGATAATTTTCATCAGTGTAATTTTCCGGAAGCCTTTTCTTCATCTGATTCGGTTCTAAATTCTCTATAAGACAGGCTAAGGTGGTTTCAATCGATTCTTTTTATCACTGTAATTTTCCGGAAGGCTTTTTTTCACCTGAGGCGGTTCTTACGTCATTTAAAGGTCTCAATGGTCTCTTTTTAAGTGTCTCAATAATTAAGGGACTCGATTAAGAAGGTTTTTATCGACGATTTTCATCAGTGTAATTTTCCGGAAGGCTTTTCTCCGTTTCATGCGCTTCTTGAGTCATTTAAGAGCCTTAAGGATCTCTTCTTAAGGGTCTTAAATAACTAAAAGACGAGATTAAAAAGGTTTCTACCGATAATTTTTACCACTGTAATTTTCCGGAAGGCCTTTTTCCGTCTGATGCGGTTCTAAAGTCTCTCTGAGATAGTCCAAGGTGGTTTCAATCGATTCTTTTCATCACCGTAATTTTCTGGAATGCTTTTTTTTTCCATCTGAGGCGGTTCTTACGTCATTTAAAGGTCTTAAGGGTCTCTTCTTAAACGTCTAAAGTAGCTAAAGGACGATATTAAAAAGGTTTTTACCAATAATTTTCATCACTGTAATTTTCCGGAATGCCTTTTTGCGTCTGATACGGTTCTAAAGTCTCTCTAAAACTGGCTAAGTTGGTTTCAATCGATTCTTTTCAAGTAACTTTATCATTTCCGGAATATATTCCGGAAACGACAGAATTGAGTCACACAATTTTCTCCATTTACCAAAATGCTATCCCTTGAATAAATTTTATACAGCATTTCTCGAATGGAGGGTACATTGTGAGCCTTTCGGAAAGAGTCATGAGATCATTTATATTTAAAAAATAAATAAATAAATAAATAAATCTTAATTTTATTTGCAGTTGTACCTTATTTTTGCATCTATCTTTGCGTTCCGTAATCGATTTCGGTGTTTCCTATGGCGTTGCCTATTTTTTGATGACAAAGTTGAACACACAAAATTTGAACTATAACAATTTTCTTTAGCACAAAAATGGCACTTTATCCTCTTTTTCTTTTCTATTTTTTTTTCTTGTTTTCCGGAATAATCCACACAGGGGAATACCACAAATTCTTCTATTACTTCACGATAATTTATTTTTGTAATATTTTTTTTTTGATAGAAAAGAATTAAAAATAATATTCCGGAATGGTTTATCCTTTCACTTCTCAATTTTCTTTAAACAAATTACTTTTAAAGAAAATTTTTTTTAGCACATTATTTTGGGAGAGCAATCACAGATTATCGGTGGTTGATCCACCTGTTCCGGGGGATGACAAGTTGTGAGAGAGAGAGATTAATTTGATTGTACCGAAGTTATCAATGGCTTAAATTGTGTAGAATATCAATTAAAAAAATTCACCGGAAAAAAAATTTACAAAAAAAAACAATAAAAACAAATTCCGGAAATAATTCCGGAAGAAAAAAAAAGCACTTAAACACCCTTTCTTAAGCTAATAGTTCCGGATGGCACAAAATCCATAATAAATCATCACTTATAAACACTTTTCTATGGCACTTTATTTGTTGCACTATGTTCCGGAATAAGTTAAACTCAATACTGAAGAACTTTTCCTCAAGCTGTTTCTCTATTTCAATTTTTTTTTTATGTTTTTCCGGAAAAACAATAGAAGGTTCAATTGTTTTTCTGTCCCTTTTTTTGAAGGTCACCTCTCAATTGTCATCCAGTCGTCATGAGGTAGACCTTTTTTTTTTACAAAGTCAATCAATTTACAAAAAAAAAATTCCGAAAAAACTATTTTATTTTTTCGCTATTCCGAAAATGCTCCTCCTGCAAATTCTTCTTCTTCTTTCTTCCTATACAAATCTCTCTCTATCTTCTTTTTTTCTTATTCTCGTGTTCCGGAACGCGCACAATGTGCTCACATCGACTGACAATTTGCAACTGAGATCACAAAAGGCACCAAAGCACTCACAGCATTTGAGAGATTCTTCTCATGATGCTGCCGCTGATGATGCTGCTGGACCCAGACTTGGTGAGAGAGAACGAGAGAGTCATACATGATATTGCTCATATTTTGTGTGTTGTTTTTTTTTCCGAATACATCTATGAGTGCGCTTTAAGTCGACGCCCCCACTAAAATATACACACTTCACAGCATCTCTCTCTCAATTGTTATTCCCTCTCTTGATACATATTTCTTTTTTTATTTTTCCTTAACAAATCCAACGAAAAAACGCAAATATATTTGAAATATTTTCGCACACCTCCCACCCTTAAGCATTCCGGAAAAGAAATACATTGAAAATTGAGGAAAAAAGCCTTCCGGAAAATTACAGTGATGAAAAAAATCGATTAAAACCACTTTAGAATGTCTTAGAGAGATTTTAGAAACGAATCAGATGGAGAAAAGGCTTCCGGAAAATGACAGTGGTAAAAATTACCGGTAAAAACCTTCTTAATCCTGTCCCTTAATTATTGAGAGCCTTAGGAAGACACCCTTAAGAACTTTAAGACTCTTAAGAACAGAGCCAGATGGAAAAAAGCATTCCGGAAAATTACGGTGATGACAAGAATCGATAAAAATCACCTTGGTCTGTCTTAGAGAGACTTTAGAAAATTGCAAAATTACAGGGATGAAACGCATGGATAAAAACCTTTTTAATCTCGTTCTTTAGTTACTTAAGACCTTTAAGATGAGATCCTTAAAGCTTAAAGAACCTTAAAGAACCGTATGAGACGGAGAAAAGCTTTCCGGAAGATTGCAGTGATGACAAGCATCGACAAAAACCTTTTTAATCTCGTCCTTTAGTTACTTAAGACCCTTAAGAAGGGAACCTTAAGGCTCTTAAATGACTTAAGAAGTGCATCAGACGGAAACAGGCATTCTGGAAAATTACAGTGATGAAAAGAATCGATTGAAACCACCTTGGCCTGTCTTTGAAAGAGATTCTAGAACCGCATCGGATGGAAAAACTCATCCCGGAAAATTGTAGTGACGAAAATAACCGATAAAAACATTTTTAATGCCGTCCTTTAATTACTTGAGACCCTTAAGAAGAGGCCCTTAAGAACTTTAAATGACTTAAGAACCGCCTCAGATGGATAAAAGCATTCCGGAAAATTACAGTGTTGAAAAGAATCAATAAAAATCACCTTAGCCCATCTTAGAGAGACTTTAGAACCGCATCAGAAGGAAAAAAAGCATTCCGGAAAATCTCACTGATGAAAATTATCAGTAAAAACCTTTTTAATACTGTCCTTTAATTTCTTAAGACCATTATGAAGGACACTTAAGGCCTTTGAGAGACTTTAGGACCGCCTCAGAAGGAAAAAACAAACATACCGGAAAAATACAGTGATGAAAAGAACTGATAGAAACCTTCCTAATCCTGTCCTTTAATTCCTTGAGACCCTTCAGAAGGACTCTTAAGATCTTTAAGAGACTTATGAACCGCCTCAGAGGGAAAAAAAGCATTCCGGAAAATTACGGTGATGAAAATAATCGATAAAAACATTTTTAATCCTGTTCTTTAATTACTTGAGACCCTTAAGAAAAGACCTTCAAGACCCTTAAAAGATTTGAGAATCGCATCAGACGGAAAAAAAAGCATTCCGGAAGATTACGGCGATGAAAAGAAACGATAAAAGCCACCTTGTCCCATCTTAACACTTTAAAACCCGAGCCAATTTTTCAGTAGTTTTTCGTACTGTAAGACTTCTACAGCAGTTCTAAGACTCATAAGTTATTTTTTCAATAAATATTTTCCCATTTTCCTGTCATTTTTATATAATTTTTTTTTTTGAAAATTGACGAAAAATTCCAAAGTGAATTTTTGCAGATTTTTGTAGCAAAGAGCCTAGGGTAAGTGTGCCAAATTTCAGCATAGTTGCATGTGATATTGATTTTTTTTGTAACTTCCTTTTCGGGAGGATTGTGTGGAACCTTGAAAACTAGTTTATTATCTTTGTTTTCTTTAAAACACTTCCTAAAATATTGAAAAATTAATAAAAATATGGACATTGCTTTGGGTATAGTATTCCGGACACTTTGAGTGAAATTTCGGCCACTTTTTTCTGACCACATTTTGTGACGGAACGGATAGAAAATTTCAAACTGTCAAAGGGAGAGAGTTTAATATTTAGTTTAATACGTTTATATGATCCAAAAGTTCTGAGATCTTCAGTCCAATTTGTCCTGAAGACCTGAAGAGTAGCATTTCAAATTTACGTGCAGATTCCCGTAGCAATTTGCACTTCCTGAACTCTTCCAATGCCTTTTCCACATCATCTTTTTCATTGAAGTGATTGTTCTTTTCCAATGGGCAATGTAGAACTCAGAAATTGAAGAAAAACACATAAAATTAATAAAAAATTTAGGAAAGCAAAAGATGTTGCCGGAATAGGCAACATTGCCTTACAAAGTATCTATTTTTTTACGCGAAATACAGGATCCAGCTGGGAAATTTTGACCGAAATTTAAAGATTGATTCACTATTAATATAAACAGAAACAATCTTCAATGAAAACTAATCAATTTTCATGAAAAAACACCGAAGGAAATCACAAATCACAAGACTGCTATAAACACAATCGATCTGTTACATTTTTTGTAAGACTCTTTCCACATTGACTTTCTACAATACAATTTAAATTCAAATTATACCTAAACTTTAACGGTCTTTGTGATACTACATCCTAAAATGAATAAATATTTGAAAGGAAAATGAATTCATTGACTATTCGAAGATTATATACATCATTTTAATTAATTTATTTGCATGGCCGAAATTACACTCCAAGTGGCCGAAATTAGAAGCTGGCCGAAATTTGGCACACTTACCCTATTTCTATTGAATTTCCTTTTTCCTAGCAATTTGGCAATTTGGCAAGAATCTTAGAACACATCTATATATTTTCCTGTAATGGACATTGGGCAAAAATGTATGGGCAAATGTCTAGAGATGTCTGATATCTATACGAAAATTATGAAGAAGACTTTACATACTTCGTCTGTATAATTGCATAAAAGAGGGAAATTTTTACATCCAAAATATAGCAATTATATATTTTAGATAAATTCACGTCATCCTCTATGATAAAATGTATCAATTATAACTAAATAATATAATCATATATAATAATATAATGTTTGCGATATCTAAGATATGGTCTCGCCAAGTGACTCTTAAGTTTTACTTTGCTTGCTTAGAGTCCCGCCTAAACTATGATATCATTGCTTGGGATGGTACTTATACTACGTCATTGAGACCTATTATTTTGGCACAAAGATGTGGTGTTAGGGCTATCTTGCAGAAGTCCTAAAGAGACTCAATCTGGCGTGGATTTATTGAACTGAAGATACAGTAGACTCTCTCTCAATCGGGAATATGGGGCGAAATGTCATCCGGTTTAGCGATAGAATTGAGTGTCAAAGCCTTTGTAAATTCCACAAAAAGTGCTCAATTATAAAGAATCACGATAAAATAGGAAGAATTACAGCGAATTTGAGCGAATTAGTTTCATAATTAAACGTGAAAATTGTCAACAAAATTTTTCGCCCGATTGAGAAAGAGCCGATTGAGTGAGAGTCTACTGTACTCCCATTCTGTTACATTTATAAATATAATACAATCCGTTTCTTTTATGATATGGGAGGATACTTTAGTTCGCATAGAATACGTTCTTCAAGTTTTGGCGCTTTTGCACCTGTTTCACAGCCTCGTACGGAATTTTTTAAAAGATGCTACACAGTAAAAAAAAATTACAACCACTATCGTTGGTAATTTTTGCACGAGCACTATGGTTGTGAGCTTTGTGTATTGGAAATGTTATATATTGGCAAAGTTGTGTTTTGTCAATTTTATAAAATGGCTTCCTGTCTATAATTTTGATTGTAGAGCAATTTTATTCGGTTTATATGCATTATCTGTGAAAAGTCTCTGTATTAAACTAAGAAAAAAGAGAAAAAAGGAACAAAAAAAGAAAAAAAAACATGAAGAGAGGGTCTGAGACTTGAACCCAGAACCTTTTCGTTGATGGTCTCACGTTTTCCGGCTGCGCCACGAACTTGCTTATTTCTCTTAAGCAAATGGCCAAGAGTTGCATCGTTAATTTTTCTAATTTACATGATGCTTCCTCTTTTTTCTGTTATTACATAATTATTCTTAATTTTTTGCGACTGAGGCATATTTTAAGAATCCAATGAATGATTCAAGAAGACAATTAGATAGTTAGAAATGCGAAAAATGACTAAAATCTTAGAAAAAACTGCAAACTATGAAATTTTGACAGTTCTAACACAAATTTTCCCATTACACAAATTTCATTACACAAACTTAATTTTACTAGCATTATGTTAGTATCGTACGACAAATATGATAGTAATTTTACAATTTACAACCAAAATACTTGTGACTATACACAACTTTTCTCATACACAACTTTATTTATCACACAATTTTTTTTACTGTGTAGCCAGGGTTGGGCGAATTTTTTACATTTTACATTTTACATCACATTTTACATAGTAAAAAAAACTTTTAACATATGCTACATTTTTAACATGTAAAGTTAAAATGTAAAAAATCTAAAATTGATTTATATGCATCAAATTTCAAATGTAAATTTTTGTTTTTCACTCAATCAAAGATTTCTTTGTAATCTGTAAAATATTTTGCGACTTTTTGCCGTAAAACTTGTCGTCGAAAATGCATGGTGAAATTTACTGGCAACCCCAGTTCAAATTTTCCTTTGCGCGGTTGAACAAATATAAACCATATAAATGACACATAATTTTTTTAACCTACGTTCAGGGAGTTTTCCAATTACTCTGTGTTTTCCGTTAATCACTAATATTGTGAAAATCATTCAAATTAAGATTTATTTCTTAATTCTTTACAATTTTTTTGACTTGTTATATACCTTGTCCAAGACATCACTTCCCAGAAAATAATGTTTTTATGAAAAGAATCAGTCTCTTCGTGCTAACACTGATTCTGTAGTAATGATAATGTTTTCAATTTTTTTTTTTAATTTTTCACTACAATTACCAGGGAAAATCGGGTACTCCTTCTTAGACATTGATCTGAGGCCAATTTTTACATGTTCTAGAAACCATCGTCATTTGTTATTAAACTGTAACTAACGTATTAAACAAAAAATCATCCAAAAATTACGATATTGTATCGATTTTAATAAAATCTGCACAAAATCTGAGTAAAACGATCAAAATTGCGAAACGTTTCGTTCGGAAGCTGTGAGGATTTTACATTGAATTTTAACCGTCTTATGCTGAAGCTGTGCGCATTTTATTTGTAATTTATTCTTTTCGTGTTGAAGCTATGAGTGCACTACATACAAGCGAAATTATTTTAAGCGTAAGGTGCGCGCAATTTGAACACAATATTAACCAATTTATGCTGAAGCAGTGCCGGTTATTGTTATATCAAAATTTCATAAAAAATAGTCTATATAATTACTATAAAAAATAATAAAGTTTTTTTTTATTTTAAAAATTGATTGATCAAGTCATGTCATTTGCCAATTACGAATAGTGAAAAAAAATCATATTTTTATGTCACATTGCTTTACATGTTTAGTTTACTAATAATATAAAATTTTATTCTATTTTTCGTTAACGGTCAAAAAGCTTAACATTTTAAGGATTTAATATAGACAACATTCTGAAATATCTATCTGTGAAAAAAGGACGAAGTTCTTTTAATACTAAACCTACCAAGACCCAGTCAAATTTACCGGTTTAAAATAAACACATACTTTAAACGGTACAATGCCCCTATCAAACTTTATGAATTTCCTGAAATATGCATGTAACATATTTTTCAGCATTCAAATTTTAATTTATTGCTCTTTTACAAAACAAATTAGTTGAGAATCCTTACATTATCGCAGTTTGTCACTTGACCGAAAAACGGCCAAAAACAGTCGGTAGGTTTAGTGTTAATTAGAAAAAATTAACATTTTTTACTACAGGCAGTATGTTTTATGTGTACAAAATCGTTCAATTACTTCATATCTATGGATTTTCAAAATGAAATTTGTTTCATGGTTTTCCCAAAAATGTTTCCTTGAAATTTCTCATAAGAAATATCAATATTGGTATTGCTAACAGGAAATGTTCAAAAGATTCAAAAATGCGTAATTTTCCTTTTTTACATTTTACACATTTTTTACATTTTACATATTTTTTACATTTTTAATAATTTTTTACATGTAAAATGTAAAAAATATTTTTTACTATGTAAAAGCACAACCCTGTGTGTAGCTTCAATAGTCTCTTAAAAAAATTCTAAATAGATTGATACCCCTTCATCTGGCGCTAGCAAATCAAAATATAAGAAAAATTTTAAAAAATATGTGTAAAAATTAATTTCTTGAGATATTTAAAAGTTTTACTACTTAGATTGTTCATCAGATTGAATAAACTATTTATTTCTAACTATGTGAAGTGCATGGGAGTGCAAGAAGTACTGGAAGAATTGCAGAATTTTCTGGAGTTTTCCGAAATGCTGGAAGTGTGAAGGCCTTTTCCATACAAATTGTGGAAGTGTCTGGAAGTGGTGTACACATTTTCATCCTAATATCCTACGCCCTTGGAACCGGTTCATAACCGATAAAACATTTTTATTTTAAAATCAACCCTATTATTCTTAAAAGTATTTTAGGGGGCCCTTTGAGTGATTTGTAAATCGGTTGAAATCGGTTGAGAACTAAAGGGTAAATGGATGCGAAAGTACTTTTGAGGGATACCATCTACAGTAGACTCTCGCTTATCCGTGGACTCTTTTTCCGGATGACATAAAAAAAATCCGTGAGGCAGTTGAATTTTCAAAATTTTGATGACACATTGTTCCCGTTTTGGGTTTTTTTTTGTTAAGCAAATGTGCTCTAGGGTGGAATCACCAGTTCTCGCCACTTACATTGAAATCGCTATTTTTCGCAATTTATGAAATAAATGAGTCGCAATTTTTTTTTGTATTGTTTCTGCTTCTACGCATAGAATCGAAAAATAATAATTATTCGTTTTGGATTAACGATTTTGATCACTTTTTAGAGCAATATTTTAAGCAAGTGCATCGAATCCAACATCTCTTACCAAATGTACTAAGTGTCGTCAAATTTTCATCAGGCCAAAAATACCAATTTGGGTTAATAATTTGTCTATTGAATATTTAATTGCACTTGTGGAATACATAAAATTTGTATTTAGTCAATTAATATTTCATTTTATATTATTTTTGTATAAAAATGAGGCATGGCGAGAAGTGGTAATATCCTGGAATTGATTTTACCACTTGTCGCCATATCTTTTCAATAGGCGACGCTAACTTCACTTCGTACATTCTCAGTTGTCAAATCTGCATTGTTTACTTTCTGCAAAAGCCCCATAATTTGATTTCTCAAATAAAAGTGAAGAAAAATCATTTAAAGAGAGTAATAATAAAGTGATCAGAAGGAAAGAGAAATGGTGAATGTATTCTTTTCATAGCATTGCCTAAAATAACCGAGTGTGGTTCTTTTCAAGTGGGTGGCGAGAAGTGGTTACAAATTTAACAAAACTGGCGAAAAGTGGTAAAAAGTGGCGACGAAATGGTTATTTTTGCATTATTAATAAAAATCAGTTTTTTAAGTAGTCCAGCGTTATGTTCTAGGATTATTGTTTTCACGTATCTAGAGCCAATACATCTAAGTAACTTTGTGTCAAATTTGACTTATCTTGTAACAAGGATTCAAAAGTTATGATTAAATTAATTTAATTTTTTCCTAAACATGGCGATAGCCGGTTATTCCACCCTATTAAGATGAGGAATGGTAAGTCAGCTCTTTGCAAACAAAGAGAAAATTCACATCGTTTGAAGGTTCACTCCGTGCGAAGCATGCCTACATTCCCCTACCAGACCACTTTTGCCTAATTGCCCTTTTTGACCATCACTCAGAAAACAGATCTGTGGAAACGTGTCTTGACACAACTCTTGGATCAAGACATGGGCATTTGTGCCTAGAATGTAAAGACTACTTTACTTGAGGGAAAGCATTTATTTCTTACACAGGACTTAGGTTCAACACACGTAAGATCTTATTGTTAAGAGCGGTGCAAGAAAATCTATTCAAAGCACGAATATACTCAAATATTCTTGTAGACAAGTCACGCTTAACATTGAGTAGTGCTTGGAGTAACACCTACCATGGGTTGCGTGCAATGCATGTTTGTCAGTATGGTCAGTGTGTGTTTAAAACTCAAAGTTAAGTGACGCATTTGCCAATTGCGCAATTGATGCACATGGACAGTGTTGAATTTTAAAGTGAGGCTGAGTGTCTGGACTGGAGAAACTTCTGGAGTCGTAGGACGTATTCTAAAGTTTTAAGAAAGCATTAAAAGTAAGTATCTTCAATTTTCTTTGGTTGAACGCTGATTCGAGTCCATTTTGTGTATCATATTAGCGCATTTGCTGAAATCGTATAACATGAAGATACACAAACAAAACGATTTTGGTAATTTATTTATTGTTATTCAAAATGCAGTAGGAAAATGAATATTTAAGGCTATTTAAGTATATATTAGGAAAATTCTTCTAAAATATATTGATAAATTTTGTGAAACTCATTTTGGAATATAGAATCTGTAAAACCTAACTTAATTTATATAAAATCTAATCCAAGCTTATATTTCCAATTAAGGGAACGCATTTTTAAGTGAGCCCCGGGGGCAGTTGCATAGGAAAACTTTACAACAAATACCGAAATTTGAAAGGGAAACTCCAGAAAAAGGATTCGAAAATCAGCAAAATTCGCCTGAAACAGGTATTTTTTTCATAGTCAAAACTTATACCTATGCCTATTATATATGATATTTAGTACATATTTTGAATTAACTTTTCATGAGAATAACGACAATTATGATGATTAAAACTCGTCAGCGACTCAAAGAAGTCAAAGAAAAATTTGGAAGGATAATCCCACCGGGTTGTCCAGGACAAGAGATGTATGCTCTCTAAAAAACCATGCGAGTTTGTAGTGGAATCGTCAGCATTTCACACTTGTGCTACTGACTTGTAAGTTTCTTTTGTGTTAAATGTATATATTATAAATTATTTTAGAAAATCATTCCAATAATTTCAAATTTGGGGAATTGTTTTGATAGACCATACCCTAAAAATTTTATTTTCAATGCTATTGTTTTCCAGCTGACTTAGGATTTTGATACGAAATTCCCGGATGGAAGGCTTGTCGGAACATGGATTGACGTGTGCAACACAGTTCTTAAAGATTGAAGGTTGCTGTGCATAATTACAACTCCAAGAAAGAAAGTAAGGTCATAAGTATAGTATTTTTGATTTTTAAATTTTTTTTTACATTTTCTTATTATGCATCTTTCAGGCTCAAGTATAAGTGATAAGTACAATACACAAATTTCTGAAGTCATCGATCCAGAATTTGAAAGGTTAAAGGAGCCGTAAATTTGCTTTTGGAGATTCGCAAGCTGCGCAAATTTCTCTTTATTGCAACTATAAACAATTTGGATTCCTTCAGCAATGAGAGGACAAAGGTTGTTAAAACCCAATTATAGAAACTTAAGCCAAGTAAGTTTCCTAAAAAAAATAAACAGTATATATACAATGAGAGAAATCCGAAAAAGTTAAAATAACATTCCCGAAATGTTAATTTTATCCTGCATTATTGATCCGAAATCAGTGTAAATATTACACTTTTTAGGTGTATTAGGGGTAAAATGTACCCTTTTTCATGTTAATTTTATCCTTAAAAAGGTGTAAAATTAACATTAAAAAATGTTGATATATTTTTACACCTAAAAAGTGTTAAATTTATGAGGAAAAAATGTTAATCGCACCCTTTTTTCTCAGTGTAGAGCGAACATATTAAAAAAATAAATTGATACATTTGTAACTAAAATAAAATAAAAACAAATTTGAAAAGTATTACTAATGAACAAATATCGAAAATCTTCTAAATCAATTCTGTAGTAAAAACTGAAAACTTAAAAATATATTTTTTATAAAATATTGTGTAAGTAAAATTATATCGCATTTTTTTTTTTAAATCAATTTAGTAGTAAAACCACGACGAAAGGGCTTAGAAAAAGTATTTTTTACAATTTTTTGACAGGAAATAAAATATATTTCAAACTAAAAATAGTAGCTGAATTTTGTAAAAGACTGAGCAAATTTTATTTAAAAATATTTCATTTGCAGAAAACTATTTTAGGAAAAGTAATAAAAATATTTAAACAAATGTAAGTAATGAAAAAATAAAAAATAAAAGTGATAATTATGAAAAACAATGTTATTTTTTAATTCCTAAAGAAGAATGAATGGTACTGAGTTAAGTATTTACGGGTATTATGGTCCTTAAATCACCTCAGGTCTTGCATCAAGCTATTATGTGCGTTAAATTTTCAAGGAAATTTATTAACACCTTTTAGCACTTGGCCTCAAGTCACGTCGGGTCTTAGTTGTTTAGTTTTGAAAATAGGTCTTATTTCAAAGCATAATGGGTATAGGTTGATTCGTGTCTTAAATTTTTCTTGATAGCAAGACTTATATTTTTGCAAATTCCATAGAAAGTTAGACACGCTGTTTTCTGAGCGATCATTTTTCCTTCCGAAGCTGCACGACCTTTCCTTGGGCAACCTCCCTCTTGAAAAAGATATTTTGGGTCCGAATTGACACACTGTATTTCCTGCTCGAAGGCTACTTTGAATAGTTTTTTCTTCTCTTTGTTCCAGGACACCGATTCCATTGACTTACGTCACTGAGAAATTGTCTCTGTGCACACATCTGCATCCCTTCAGTTCCTTACGACTAACTTTGCCTAATTAACCCTTAAACTTTCTCGAGGGAGAGAGAGAGAGAGAGAGAATTTTAGGAGGCTCCTTGGATCCTTGCAGGAGACCGAAAAGGAGACTCAATGGAGAGGAGTCTCTTTGCTGAATGGTCGAATGTTTTGTTTGGTGCTTTTGTCGAATGTTTTGGGGGGATATTTTCTTTTTTGGGGCGTCTCCTGTTTTGTTGTTGGTCTCTTGTGCTCTTTTTGTTCTCCCCCTCCCTTCCCCTTACCCACCTCCCCTTACCCAACTCCGCTCAAGTGTAGCACAAGTGATGTACATGAAATATTGTACGTATGCTCCATACAGAAGTCTCCAATTCTCACCCACGCAAAAGCAAAACATTAGGACAATATTTTTGGAGAGGCAAATACTGTGCGACAGAGAGAGAGAGAGAGAGAAAATAGAGAAGAATATAGTCTGTTTTGTGTATTTCTCTCTCTCTCTCTGTCCCATTGCTCTCTCCGAACAAAAGGTGTCTGTTAGAGAGAAAATATCTATTGTTTCTATCCCTTTCTCTTGTCCAATTGTATAACAGCCCCCCCTCCACCTCCCCTTTCCCCTCAAAAAGAAGATTTCTGCAGGTATTAAATAATATTGGTCAATGAGAGAGCAAGAGAGAGAGCAAAAGCGAGAGAGAGAGAGAGAGGATGAGAAGGTATTTTGTTGTGTGTATTTGGGAGAATGTATAGTGCAACAATCGCACTATTGTGTAATGTTGCGAGAGTGAGACAATGAGAGTTTTGTATTTTGGTGAGGCTGTGACTGTGGGCGTGGCCATCAATATCACACAAACACGACACTCAATTGGTTGACTCAGACAAATCCCTTGTCAATATTTGCACCATCAACAAAAGATCTCTTCTATTCTCTTCTTAAACTATGCTCTCTCTTTAATGCCTCTCTCTTTTTTTTTTTTTAATTTCATCTTCTACCTAAATGCTCCACTTCTCTCTCTCGCTCTCTCTCTATTCCTCTCCCTTTAAAGAAATACACTGTGAGAGGATCTTCCGGAAGGATTGTATAAGTCCTAAAGAGATTCTATTTTGTCTTTCTCAATTTTCCGGAATATTTTCAAATGGGACAAATTCGGAAAAATATCTTCCGGAAAAACTTTAAAAATCAAAGACCAGAAGTTGATATCTCTTATCGTTTGAATTTTAAATGGGTCAAAAGACTGAAAAAAAAAACTTCCAAAACCAGTAATTTTCCGGAATGCTTCTTTCCATCTGAGGCGGTTCTCAAGTCTCTCTAAGATGGGCTAAGGTGATTTTTATTGATTCTTTTCAACACTGTAATTTTCCGGAATACTTTTCTCTGTCTGATGCAGTTCTTAAGAGTCTTAAAGTTCTTAATGGTCTCCTCTTAAGGGTCTCCTCTTAAGGCTCTCATTAATTAAGGGACAGGATTAAAAAGGTTTTTACCGATAATTTTCATCAGTGTAATTTTCCGGAAGCCTTTTCTCCATCTGATTCGGTTCTAAATTCTCTATAAGACAGGCTAAGGTGGTTTCAATCGATTCTTTTTATCACTGTAATTTTCCGGAAGGCTTTTCTCCATCTGAGGCGGTTCTTAAGTCATTTAAAGTTCTTAAGGGCCTCTTCTTAAGGGTCTCAAGTAATTAAAGGACGGGATTAAAAAGTTTTTTATCGGCGATTTTCATCAATGTCATTTTCCGAAATGCTTTTTTCCGTTTGATGCAGTTCTTAGGTCTCTTAAGGGTACTAAGGGTCTCTGCTTAAGGGTCTTAAGTAATGAAAGGACGGGATTAAAAATGTTTTCATCAGTTATTTTCATCACTGTAATTTTCCGGAATGCTTTTCTCCGTCTAATGAGGTTCTAAAGTCTCTCTAAGACAGGCTAAAGTGGTTTCAATTGATTATTTTCATCACTGTAATTTTCCGGAAGGCCTTTTTCCATCTGATGCGATTCATAAGTCATTTAAAGGTCTTAAGGGTCTTTTCTTAAGGGTCTCAAGTAACTAAAAGACAGGATTGAGGAGGTTTTCATCGGCGATTTTCATCACTGTGATTTTCCGGAATGCTTTTTTTTTCCTTTTGATGCAGTTCTTAGGTATCTCTAAGACGTGTTAAGGTGGTTTTTTATCGATTCTTTTTCTCACTGTAATTTTCCGGAATGCCTCTTTGCAGCTGATGCGTTTCTTAAGTCTCTTAAGGGTACTAAGGGTCTCTGCTTAAGGGTCTCAAGTAATGAAAGGATGGGATTAAAAAGGTTTTCATCAGTTATTTTCATCACTATAATATTCCGGAATCATTTTCTTCATCTGATGAGGTTCTAAAGTCTCTCTAAGACAGGCTAAAGTGGTTTCAATCGATTCTTTTTATCACTGTAATTTTCCGGAAGGCCTTTTTCCATCTGATGCGATTCATAAGTCATTTAAAGGTCTTAAGGGTCTCTTCTTAAGGGTCTCAAGTAACTAAAAGACAGGATCGAGGAGGTTTTCATCGGCGATTTTCATCACTGTGATTTTCCGGAATGCTTTTTTTCCTTCTGATGCAGTTCTTAGGTATCTCTAAGACGTGTTAAGGTGGTTTTTATCGATTCTTTTTCTCACTGTAATTTTCCGGAATGACTCTTTGCAGCTGATGCGTTTCTTAAGTCTCTTAAGGGTACTAAGGGTCTCTGCTTAAGGGTGTCAAGTAATGAAAGGACGGGATTAAAAAGGTTTTCATCAGTTATTTTCATCACTATAATATTCCGGAATCATTTTCTTCATCTGATGTGGTTTTAAAATCTCTCTAAGGCAGGCTAAAGTGGTATGTATCGATGCTTTTCATCACTGTAATTTTCCGGAATTCTTTTTTTTCCTTCTGATGCAGTTCTTAAAATTCTTAAGGGTCTTAAGGGACTCTTCTTAAGGGTCTCAGTAATGTAAGAAATTGCCGATGTTAGACGGATGTAAACGAACACTATATTTGATAAGAGCAAAGTATCATTTAAACTTGCCGATCCCATGCTTATCTGCCGATTTCTGCCCAAATTGTGCCAATCTCTAGCTCCAGATCGACACAATTTTGCCGATCGCCATTCGTGGTTCAATCTGAGAGCCACTTATTCATCCCTTGGGGTAGATAAACGTTTGCAGATCTTACGATCTCTGGACAAATGATACCGATTTATCGATCTCTCGCAAACTTTTGCCGATTTTGCCGATCGTTCGTCACGGTTCACTCTGAGTGAGAGTAATTTACAGTAGACTCTCTGTCAATCGTGCATATGGGGCAAAATGTGATCCAAACTATCGATAGATTTGGTCGTCAAAGTCATTGTATAATAATAACAATAATAATAATAATAATAATGCAGGAACAACACTCCATGAAGGAGCTAGGCCTTCCCGCAAGGGGATTTTTAGATCTAGACACATATTGTGATTTTATCTTGTCCGGAATGAGGTTATCATTCCCATGTCACGTGGAATCAATTGCAGTGAAGGTCACTGGATGCAATCCGAACCCCTTTAACGCCAGAAAAATTCCTGGTGACCTAAAAAGGGGATTTCAACCCAGGACACTTGCATCACAGAGCGAGTGCTCTACCACTTGACTCATTGAGTGCCCACTGTATACTCATTATTTACTCCACAAAAAGTGCTCAATTTATAAAGAATCATGATAAAATAAGAGGGACTACACTGAAAAAACTGTATAGGACTGATTCCCATAAGGCGACCCATAATCATGAATTAATGATTCTTGCATCGTCAATTCCTATACGTATAGGAATATGCACCATAATTGTGGAAATGTTTCTAATTATTATAGTAATGTTGACCATAATTTAAAATACCACTATTTGGTATAGGAAATAGCCCAATATTGATGGGAAGTTTTATAAAATTACATGAATTCAATGGACACAATCCAATATGCCATAGAAATTTCTTCCATTTAATATTGTGAAATATTCAATTCCTATAACAATTGTAATTATTACAGTTCATCAAAAAATATTACCATGTGATACTTGATTAATTACAATGTAATATAGCAAAATTATGAAAAAAAAGTTTGAATTTACGGAGAATAATTAGAGCTTCATTATAGTTCCGATTGCCTTTGATATTGTATACATTATCATATAAAACAAAAATTATTACATCTCACATTGCAATAGTTACTAAAATTATTGGCTATTTTCCTGTAAAATATAGGAACAGCTTTACAATTTGGGAAACAAAAATTCATTTTTAATAATGGAATTATTCAGATTACAAAGGTGAAAATTAACATACTGTAGTGTATTTTAGGTAATAGTAACTGGAACTAATTATCAGGAACCAGGAAATAAATCAATACAACATAGTAATATCGACCAAGGAATATTCTGATCACAAATTAATAAGAAAAAGTATATTACCAGAATTTTGTGAATTCATTACTATAAACAAAGCGATTATTTTGGGATAATCTGGTAATATGTACAATATATTTTGTAATACAGCGAATTTGAGCAAAATTAACTTCATCGTTAAACGTGAAAATTGTCAACAACATTTTTTGCCCGATTGAAAAAGAACCGATTGAGCGAGAGGCTACTGTATTCATCCGGGCAGATAACGGTCCACTTGAGTGCTCATCTGACGATTTCTTTCAAAAATGGTAACGATATGCAAATTTGCCGATCAAATGTCGACCTGCCTGCCGATTTTTTGTCAAATTGTGCCAAACTGGCGATTATATTTTTCTCCAGATCGGCACAAATTTACCGATCGCCGTTCACGGTTCACTCAAGTGCCGATCTGCCGATTTCTGCCCAAATTGTGCCAATCTTTAGCTCCAGATCGACGCAATTTTACCGATCGTCGCTCGCGGTTCACTCTAAGAGTCACTTAGTCATCCGCTGGGGTAGATAAGCTGTTGCAGATCTGTCGGTCTCTGGCCAAATTTTGCCGATCTAGAGCTAGAGATTGGCACAATTTGGGCAGAAATCGGCAGATAAGCATGGGATCGGCAAGTTTAAATAGCCGTACTCACTATGGCGTTGTTATCTCGTAATCTCCGTAATCTGTTATCTTGTTAAAATTTTTCATTTATAAAATACATTACGAGAACATAACGAGATAACGAGATAACGATATTACAAGATAACAGCGCCACAGTGAGTAAGGCTAATGATACTTTGCTCTTATCAAATATAATGTTCGCTTACATCCGTCTAACATCGGCAATTTCTTACATTATTGAGACCCTTAAGAAGAGCCCCTTAAGACCCTTAAGAATTTTAAGAACTGCATCAGAAGGAAAAAAAAAGAATTCCGGAAAATTACAGTGATGAAAAGCATCGATACATACCACTTTAGCCTGCCTTAGAGAGATTTTAAAACCACATCAGATGAAGAAAATGATTCCGGAATATTATAGTGATGAAAATAACTGATGAAAACCTTTTTAATCCCATCCTTTCATTACTTGAGACCCTTAAGCAAAGACCCTTAGTACCCTTAAGAGACTTAAGAAACGCATCAGCTGCAAAGAGGCATTCCGGAAAATTACAGTGAGAAAAAGAATGGATAAAAACCACCTTAACACGTCTTAGAGATACCTAAGAACTGCATCAGAAGGAAAAAAGCATTCTGGAAAATCACAGTGATGAAAATCGCTGATGAAAACCTCCTCGATCCTGTCTTTTAGTTACTTGAGACCCTTAAGAAAAGACCCTTAAGACCTTTAAATTACTTATGAATCGCATCAGATGGAAAAAGGCCTTCCGGAAAATTACAGTGATGAAAAGAATCGATTGAAACCACTTTAGCTTGTCTAAGAGAGACTTTAGAACCTCATTAGATGGAGAAAAGCCTTCCGGAAAATTACAGTGATGAAAATAACTGATGAAAACCTTTTTAATCCCATCCTTTCATTACTTAAGTCCCTTAAGCAGAGACCCTTAGTACCCTTAATCGACCTAAGAATTGCATCAAACGGAAAAAAGCATTCCGGAAAATGACATTGATGAAAATCGCCGATAAAAAACTTTTTAATGCTGTCCTTTAATTACTTGAGACCCTTAAGAAGAGGCCCTTAAGAACTTTAAATGACTTAAGAACCGCCTCAGATGGAGAAAAGCATTCCGGAAAATTACAGTGTTGAAAAGAATCAATAAAAATCACCTTAGCCTATCTTAGAGAGACTTTAGAACCGCATCAGAAGGAAAAAAAGTATTCCGGAAAATCTCAGTGATGAAAATTATCAGTAAAAACCTTTTTAATACTGTCCTTTAATTTCTGAAGACCATTATGAAGGACACTTAAGGCCTTTGAGAGACTTTAGAACCGCCTCAGAAGGAAAAAACAAACATTCCGGAAAAGTACAGTGATGAAAAGAACTGATAGAAACCTTCCTAATCCTGTCCTTTAATTACTTAAGACCCTTCAGAAGGACTCTTAAGATCTTTAAGAGACTTATGAACCGCCTCAGATGGAAAGAAGCATTCCGGAAAATTGTAGTGATTAAAATTACCGATAAAAACCTTTTTAAGGCCGTCCTTTAATTACTTAAGACCCTTAAGAAAGACCCTTAAGACCCTTAAGACTCTTAAAAACCTCATCAAAAAATTACCTTAGATTTCTTTAAAAACAAAAACAAAAAGAGTTTTTTCTACAGAAAAATATTTCCGAAAATTCAATAAAAACCCGTATGGAAGACATTTTCCTTCTCGACATTTAAGTTTGAAGGAATAACTATTCCAAAAATTGAGGAAACTACAAAATATTGCATTAGAAAGTTTTACCGGAAGGCTACATAGATGGAAAATTGTTTGCTTTTTTTCTGACAGGTATTTTCAGGAATATATTTGAAACAAACGGCGCGCTATTGCAATGGAAAATGAGTGCTTTTTTAGGTACTCTATTCCTCAAGTGTTTCTACATTATCGACTTCTCTCTATGTTTTTTTCGAATGTTTTTCCCCACTCGTTGCCATGTTCAACACCATAAAGCCTTTCCGGAAGATATTTTTGAGTTATTTTCAAGTGAAAAATATAAATTACAAAATTTTGCATTAGAAAGTTTTACCGGATGACTACATAGGGGAAAGTGCCCGTGCTTCATACGATCCAAGCTTGATAATAACTTTTTTTTTTTAAAAAGACAAATAATTATTGATTCGAGGAAGATATTTGAGCAAGTTTTGAAGAAAAATTCAAAAGAAATAACAGTTCCTCAATCGATAGCTATAATATTGACATTATAGTGTGAATATTTATTATTTAGTATATTGATACATTTTACCGTACACGATGCCGTGATTTTATCTAAAATAAACAATTGTTATATGTTGGATGTAAAAATTCCCCAGAATATCTTGGAGGAATTTTCGGTCTAACGGTGTTATAGCAGAAAATCCGTGTTAGACTTTCGAAACCTGATGAAAAGGACATCCATCCTCGAAACATCGTGAAGAATTAAAGAGCAAAAATTAAGAAAGGTCTGTTTTCCGGTGACTATCTGCTAAAAATTCCCCATTCACCCGAATATGGACCCTTTTTATGCGGTTTTATAGAAGAAGTATGTAAAATCTTTTCCTTCTGTATTTAAAGTACTTTCCCTTGTGAATTTAAGGTAGGAAATAAAATATTTTCCACTAATATTGTATCTTTCTAATGGAAAACAAATTGTTGAGAATAAATAAATAATCATTTAAAGGAAAATGCAGAAGAAATGACATTTTTTAGTGATAATTGATACATTTTACCGTGTAAAATGACGTGATTTTATCTAAAATAAATAATTGTCATATTTAATTTGTAAAGTTTAATATATAAAGGCTTAGCTATAATTTTCATACAGATATCAGACATTTTTACTGGTTTATGGCGATAAATGCTCCTTGGGATATTTGAGCAAGTTTTAAAGAAAAAATCGAAAGAAATGATAGCTCTTCCGATGATAGTTATATTATTGACATTATTGAGTGATTATATATTATTTAGTTATAATTGATACGTTTTACCGTAGAAAGTAACGTGATTTTATCTAAGATAAATAATTACTATATTTCTGATGTGAAAATTCCCTTTTTACCCGAATATTGACCTCTTCTATGCGGTTATATAGAAGAAATATATAAAGTCTTCGCCATAATTTTCGTACAGGTATTAGACATCCTAGACATTTAAAGAATAAATCGAAAGAAATGACAGATCTTCAGCTGATATTTATAATATTGACATTATAGAGTGATTGTATATTATTAAGTTATAATCAATACATTTTACCGTACAAGATGACGTGATTTTATCTAAGATAAATAATTGTCATATTTAATTTGTAAAGTTTAATATATAAAGTCTTTGCCATAATTTTCGTACAGATATCAGACATTTCTACTCATTTATAGCGCTAAATACTCCTTGGAATATTTGAGCAAGATTTAAAGAAAAAATCGAAATAAATGATAGCTCTTCCGATGATAGTTATATTATTGACATTATTTAGTGATTATATATTATTTAGTTATAATTGATACATTTTACCGTAGAAAGTAACGTGATTTTATCTAAAATAAATAAATTGTTATATAGAAGAAATATGTAAAGTCTTCTCCGTCATTTTCGTATAGATATCAGACATTTCTACTCATTTATAGCCATAAATACTCCTTGACAAGTATCTTTGGAAAAGAAAATTAGTAAAAATTAAAAGAAAATTCAATTATTATTTTATTTTCTTTATGAAAATTAAATATATATATATATCTCCTTGTTGACTATTTTATATTTTTCCTCATTCTTCTGGCCTGACCCTACGACGACGTGCCACTCGGCTCCTGATGATAGCTTTTCCCTGGGAAACTTTTCCTGACAGCAATGTTGTATTGGACATTGATTTAGATTGATCACTGTGATGGAGGAGGCTGAGAGTGGTGGGGGGAGGGGGACGAAGGAGAGGGGGATGAAGAGAAAAATCCCCCTCCAGTGCTTTTCTTGATGTTTCTTTTTTTTTTGGTATCGCGCGCGGAAAGGTCGTTGAGAGGAAAATGCTTAGGAGTTCTTGAGGGAAAATTGCGGTGGGATGGTGTGGGAAATTGAAGAGATTGGATGGGAGGAGAGGGGAAGGGGAGGGGGTGTGAAAATGTGATACGATATCCATTGATTTTCCCCATCAATACGGCTATTGTATCGTTTTTCTTTTGTGTGACACATCGCGCGTATGAAGCGCGGCTTAAGATTTTCCAATTTTCACCGCAAAGTGGAAAATGGGGGGAGAGGGAGGGGAAAGAGGCGAGAGAGAGAGAGAGAGAAAGAGATTGTTGTGAATGGAGGATTGAAAATGACACAAAAGGCCACAAAAGGCTCTGTATGAACCAAAGGAAAGGAAGGAGGAAAAGGAGAAGGAGGAGGGGGAAATGGCGTTGATGGATTTCCCGGAGGCTAGAGGATGAACAACCTTACACGATAATGAAAACATTATCCGCTTATGAGACTCTTACTCTCTCTCTCTCTTCTTCTTCTTCTCCCTCTCTCACCCTTCTTGATATTACATTTTCCCATGCATCGAATATTTTCCCTTCCCCATCCCAATTGTAGCCCCCTAATCACCTCCCCCTCCCCCCTCCCAAACACCTTCTCCCCCTTCAACAAACCACAGAGAATTTCCCTGAAATTTTCCACAAAATTCTAACAAAAGATTTTTCAAAGAAATAAAATTAATAAAAATAATTATGAATGAGAAAATTGAGAAAAATAAGAAGAAAATTGCAGTAGGGGATGGTGGGGCAGTTTCACCCCTAAATTGCAAAATGGATTTTGAGACCATTCTGCAAAAAGATGATACACAGAAGTAAAACTTTGTATATTCATTGAATTACAGTTGGGTTTAGGGTTAATAAAAATAATAACAATAATCCTTTAATTTCATTAGTCTATTGTGGAGAAATTCATTTGACTTGAAAGGCAGAATGTGTGAAAGTCCCCCGTTGCGGGGCAATTTCAAGATAAATATGTGACAATTTTTGAGAAAGATAAAACGTGTTTATAGGAAATTTTCGATACCAGAATTCATTAAAATTACTATTTTGAAATCTTCTAAGACTCTAAAACCTAAAAATATAATCAAACAAGAACTGTATAACAAAATTTGAATACTAATTTATCATACAGAGAAAATAAAATATCGGCAAAGATTTCCAAGCCTATTTCTCATTAATAGAGCAGTTTTCTTTGAATTTTTGAACGAATGAAATGTCTTTTGTAGTGCTAAGCCAATTCTGTACAATGTTGGATCATTGTATCGCCTTAGAACATGTCATTTTTAGTGTAACAGTTTTATAATAGTATTTTAAAGTCTTGAATTTTTATAATACTAAAGAAAATTACAATATCTTGCTGAAAACATCCTGAAAAGATATTATAACAATTAAATTCATCATTTTTATGCACTTAGAAAACACTGAAAGATTATTTTAATTTTTTTTTTTTTATGAGGCCGCAATCAAAACGATTTCATTGAGGTAATTTAGACTGTTGCATTAGATTCAGACTGAATTGTCCCAAAATCCGATTATATATAACAACTATAACTAAACAAATATAACTAAAAAATATCAAAAGGTGATGTTCATACATTTTCACGACATTATGTGGCCATAATAGCATAAATATGTAAGATAAATATACTTTCGAAGTTTCGGATAATGACTTACACATTTTCACTCAAAAATATATTATATTGTGACTTGTTTATTAACTTGAAAATTTCTAGTCGCAATTCTAAGGAAAAATATCAATATTTTAACTTAAATTCATCAAACGGAATGTATCATTTATATTAATAGAAAATGACCAATATTTCACTAATATTTTTCAGTTACTTTACATACATCTCTCATAATTTACATATCAATACAATCTCTTTTACATACAACTCTCATAATTTTCATACAATTTCATGACATTATGTGGACATAATAGCAAATATATGTAAGACAAATGTCTCTTTTTGTGACGGCTGTTATTTTATCTAACACACTTCGGTGTGATAGCCGTATTTCTGCGGCTGCCATTCGTGGTTATTTTTATATTTTTATTTGGATGATTTCTAGAAACTCTTTATTTTTTTTCCATATTTTTGCTTACTTTTTCTATTTTCGTAAATTTTGTTGCCTTAGGGTAAATGTCCTAATTCAAAATCATTTCCAAACGCTTTAACTTTGACAGAAGCTTCAATACATTAAGTTCATATTTTTTCTGAAGATAATTACATAAATTTGCTCCTTGACTCTTCTACAATGCCAATGTTTAGTGAGAATTCTTTAAATATAAATTGAAAACTTCTTAAATACAAGAAAAATACGCGAATGCAAAATGCTTCAATTGGAAACAAATTAATCCAAATGGAGACAAGAGAAAGTTTCTAATTGGAAACAAACAGTGAAACCGCGACGAAAGGCTTCCAAAACTTTCTTGATTTGTTCTTATTCCTGGTCTTTTCTCCTTTCTCATCTAAAACAATTGGAAAATCTCTCCAGAAAAATTATATTTCCGGTGTTTCCAATTGAAGCATTTGCAGACACTTCAGAAAGACATTTTTTGCTTACAAAATAGGTAATTATTTCATTTGAAAACTTCTCGTGCCGTTAACAATAAAAATTAGCACTTAATTTAAGTAAAATTAGTCAGAAATATGACTGTATGTGTTTTTCATGGAAAGCATGATCGATCAACGAAAAATTCAATGGTGAAAAGGTACACTTTTAATTTTTCTGAGAAATTAACAAATTAAAATTTGTGAATATGAATGGATTTTTGCTCTATTTGGAGCAAAATTAACTAAATAATTAAACTGTGGTATAGAAAATACATAAATATTGTAATTTATTACTGTATTTATCATGAAAACAGTGATGTTTCCATTTGGAGTAGCGAAAAATTTCCATTTGGAGCAGGTTTTGAATTTGCTTAATTTACCCTATTTTGTTCTTTTGAATTTTTCTTTTTATTTATCTTGTCACAATTGTAAGTGAAATGACCCTATATTTTTGATTAATAAATATTATTATTATTATTATTAAATATACAGTAGACTCTCTCTCAATCGTGAATATGGGGCAAAATGTCATCCGGTTTAGCGATGGAATTTAGCGTCAAAGCCTTTGTAAATTCCACAAAAAGCGCTCAATTATAAAGGATCACGATAAAATAGGAAGAACTACAGCGAATTTGAGTGAATTAGCTTCATAATTAAACGTGAAAATTGTCAACAAAATTTGTCGCCCGATTGAGAAAGAGCCGATTGAGTGAGAGTCTACTGTATACTTTCGATATTTTCGACATAATTTTACACATTTTCACTCAAAAATGGATTATATTGTGACTTGTTTGTGGATCTAAATACATTTAGTCGTCATTTTAAGGGGATATACCCCGAAGGCACCCCCCTGGCATGTGACCTGGGAAGTTGAAGCCAAAGTTCACTTTTGCATACAAACACGTATGGGAATTTCTCTGAATTTCCGATCGTTACGCTAAATAACTTAAAAATGGGGACTGTTCCCCTTTTGGAAGTTACTGATACTTATGAAGGGATAAATATACTAGATTTTTGTCCAAATAACTTTTCCCGATCGGCTCTGTGAGCTGAGTAAACGATCTGGCTTCAAATAGTTCCATAGGAAAAAGAAAGAACTTGCCATTGAGGTGAAAAATACCAATATATTAACTGGAATTTATCAAATAAAATGTATTATTCTTATTAATAGAAAATAACTGATATTTTTCATATATTTTTTAGTTAAGTTTTTTTTCTTGCATTCAATCCACATAATTTTCAGGTAATATACCTCCATTATGTTCTATGTTATATATTTTCTTTATAAATACTTCTATTACGTTAAAAATATGTTAGTTACATATGAGACATACATTATTTAGATAACAAATGCCGCTTGGAATATTTTAAAAAGGGGAAAGGGGGGTGTTAGGGGGATGAAGAAGGGTTTAGTCTGGTTTTATTAAATCTCTTCTCTATTGGCGGTTGTCCTTATGTTAAAAAAAAAAGAAGAAAATCCAAGGAGAGAAGGCGATTTTGTGGTAAATCCTCTGGTGTTGGAAATAATCCGGAAAATATTGCTGACTTTTCCTCTCTCTCTCTCTCTTGTGTGTATTTTCCAAGAGAAAAATACTGAATCAATAACTTTGCGACAGTAGATCATTTTCCTCAAAAAAAAAAAGAAAAAGAAAAAAAGGACGAAGGAAAGAAAGAAAAATCTCTCTTGGGTGTCGTAAAAAATCATCTCGCTTTTCACTTTGGCCGCGCGCGCGATGGAAAAGCTGAGGGTAGTGAGATGGGGGTAGTTTTGGGTGGAAAATCCATTGGAAAAGTCCGAGAAGGAGATAGAGAGAGAGAGAGAATGTTTGTGGGGAATGATATATCACCGTCAATTGGCAATCGATGGGGTATGGATTTATTAAAAATAGATGAATTTGAGTAACCCTTCGTGGAATTTTCTTCACTCAGGCTTTTCTCTGTTTTTCAGATTGTGGGAAAGGGAGAGAGACATTGGGAAGGAAGCCAAAAAAAAAAAAATAAGAGAATAAAATAGCATCGTACGTGACTGTAATTTTACAAAGTGACCAATAAATTGATCTCACTGGTATCTCTTCTCCTTTATTTTTCTTTTCTTGGTTTTTCTTTTTTTTTTCTACCCAACCAACAACCCTCTCTTCTTCGCTTTTATTTTATTTTATTTTTATTCACCATATATACCAAAAGTCTTCATTACTTATTTATTTAAAAAAAAAGAAAAATAAGAGAAATAGGAGTATCTTTGTATTATTTATTTTGGATGATTTTACCATCATTCCCCTGTTTCTTGTTCCTTGGACACATTTTATTAGTTAAACCTTCTCAATTCAGCAGAATGTTCTTCTGGCCCTAAAGGACATTGCCTCAGGACAATGATGTATCAATTATTGATGATCTAAGCATGTGACACAGAAAAAAATAGAGAAAAAGGGATCAAAATTAACCCCAGAACATTCGACTTTTCTTCCCTCTTTCCTTCTGTCTTTTCTCTTTATCATGTCACTTGTCTCTTTATTTTATCCCTGCATTATTTCCTTTTTATTCATAATTTTAATGACAAATAATTATTTATTGTTCTTAATTTGTATATGAATATGATTGTTGGGAGTAAATTTTTCCAAAAGTGCTGTCTTTTGAACCTAAAAAAAAAGATGGCAAAGCGTCCTAGCTTTGCAGAAAGCTCGAAATCACGAGACAGAGGTCACGGTAAATTATTATCTTTTTGCATAATCTTTTTGTATCACTGATCTACTGAAGATCAAATTGATTCATAAATCACAAAAGCATTTGAAAATCAAAAAATCCGTAGGGGAGACTGAGGCACATGTAACCATTTTCGATAGATGCGAATTTGAGGTGATTTTATTTATTTGAGGTGATGACGTGATTTTATCTAAAATAAATAATTGTCATATTTAATTTGTAAAGTTTAATACATAAAGTCTTCGCTATAATTTTCGTACAGATATCAGACATTTCTACTCATTTATAGCGCTAAATACTCCTTGGAATATTTGAGCAAGATTTAAAGAAAAAATCGAAAGAAATGATAGCTCTTCCGATGATAGTTATAATATTGACATTATAGAGTGATTATATATTATTTAGTTATAATTGATACATTTTACCGAACCAAATGACGTGATTATATCTAAATTCAATAATTGCTATATTTCTTATGTAAAAATTCCCCATTCACTCAAATATGGACCATTTTTATGCGGTTATATAGTAGAAATATGTAAAGTCTTCGCCATAATTTTCGTACAGGTATTAGACATCCTAGACATTTAAAGAAAAAATCGAAAGAAATGACAGATCTTCAGCTGATATTTATAATATTGACATTATAGAGTGATTGTATATTATTAAGTTATAATCAATACATTTTACCATACAAGATGACGTAATTTTATCTAAGATAAATAATTGTTATATTGAAGAGATTTGTAAAGTCTTTGCCATAATTTTCGTACAGATATCACACATTTCTACTCATTTATAGCGCTAAATACTCCTTGGAATATTTGAGCAAGTTTTAAAGAAAAAATCAAAAGAAATGATAGCTCTTCCGATGATAGTTATATTATTGACATTATTGAGTGATTATATATTATTTGGTTATAATCGATACATTTTACCGTAGAAGGTAACGTGATTTTATCTAAGATAAATAATTACTATATTTCTGATGTGAAAATTCCCTTTTTACCCGAATATTGACCTCTTCTATGCGGTTATATAGAAGAAATATTTAAAGTCTTCGCCATAACTTTCGTACAGATATCAGACATCCTAGACATTTAATGAAAAAATTGAAAGAAATGACAGTTCTTCAATCGATAGTTATAATATTGACATTATAGAGTGATTGTATATTATTTAGTTACAATTGATACATTTTACCGTAGAAGGTAACGTTATTTTATCGAAGATAAATATTTGTTATATAGAAGAAATATGTAAAGTCTTCTCCATATTTTTCATACAGATATCAGACATTTCTACTCATTTATAGCGATAAATACTCCTTGGGTGATAATCACACCTTTCTGAACTGATCTAGGTCCATCCACTTGCTTTTTATTACTCCAACAATAATTATCTAATAATCTAACCAATATTTCCCTCCTCTATATTTTCATGTAGAATTTTTCCTAGGGGAATGGGAGGTTACTATAGGTAATCCTCATTTCTCTTTTATTTATTTTTTTCTTTCTTTTCTTTGGTGTTTATGACACATGTCCAATGCGATTTTCCTGCGAAAAGTAACTTGCGCCAATATAATAATGATGATGATGAAGAAAAGTTTTTCCTCTCTTTTCTCTCATTTTCCCGATGATGTCTGATGTCAAAAGTTTGATGGGATTTTCTGAATGTGTACAGAGTGGTGTATTGAAAGGCCAAAAGACAAATTTTTCCTCCTTCCTTCTGTGCCATGGCTATGACTATGTTGGCTATGCTTCGCAGAAAGATCCCCAAAAACATAATCCCTCCAAATTACTATCACAATAGAGCTGTACAACAATATCATTATGTACAATATCACTACATTTCGTCACATTTTCCACCTTTCTAGCGTTTTTTTTTCTTGTTCTTGTTCTTCTGCCTTGAGGAAAATTGGCCTATTGTGTTTATCGGTAACCCCTCAGAAGAAAATGATTAACCCCTTCAAAAAGAAAGGAGAAAAAAAACAGAAAGAAAATCAAGGAAGAAAATGGTAGAAGGGCGATAATGAGAAAAATGCCAAAACCATTCGCATATTGCAATCAAAAGTCAATTCTTCTTATCCTTCTGACATACTTTTTTTTCACCCTCCTTTTCTTCGGCTTTTCCTCTATCACAATTCCATATGAAAATTTCTATGGGAAAAGTGGGAAAAGTCCTGTGTGTATGTGTCTTTGTGTACGTAGTGGAAACTCTTATGAGAAAATTGGAAGAAAATTTGGACAATATGAGCTGCATTTTCATAAAATAATCCTTTTAGGTCTGGAAAATTTTATGAAATCAAAATTTACATTCGATTGAGCTAAATTGAATTTGGAGTGATGCTTAAAAGAAGAAGAAGAGTGCGAAAGAATGAGATAGACATAATGCAAGGCATGTAAAAAAGAAAGAAATTAGAATTTCGATTTTATGAAATTATCCCGATCTAAAAGGTGTACCGGAGCCACTATGGTTCCGGTACACCTTTCATGAAATCAAAATTAACTATTCCTTTCACACTCAAACGTTTTGCATAGCCCAAGGAGCATTTATCGCTATAAACAAGTAGAAATGTCTGATATCTATACAAAAATTATGGCGAAAACTCTGCATATTTCTTCTATATAACCGCATAAAAATGGTCCATATTTGAGTGAATGGGGAATTTTTACATCTGAAATATAACAAATATTTATTTTAAGATATAATCACGGCATTATGTTCGGTAAAGTGTACCAATTATGACTGAATAAAATATAATCAGTCTGTAATACCAATATTATAACTATCGAATGAAGAACTGTCATTTCATTTCTATTTTTCTTTAAGACGCTCTCAAATATTTTTCTCGAATGAATAATTATTATTTATCTTCATCAATTCAGTCAGATTTAAAGAGCCTCGTGCACTTTTATCGTGTATGAAAGTTTAATTCAACGACCGTTTTCCGTGAGAGGACACAAAATTAGTGAATAAAATTCCATTCTCGCCTTAAAATTCCCAGGGGAAAGTTGTAAAATTAAAGAAAGTAAAATTGAATGAATTTTTCACCCTTTTCATCATATTATTTAAAAAGTTTATAAATTTCAGATTTTAACTGTGCTAATTAACAGAATATATCGCTTTAAACAAAAATCTAGACAGTTATCGGCACATATCAATGTTTTTTTTACGCCATAAACCTTTTTTTTTATTCTAATAAAATAAAATAAAGATATTATAACCCAAATAAGTATGAAATATAGAAGAAATCACGTCTTTACATATTTGGGTTACTATTTTTACATTATGTTCTAAATTGTATACAAAATATGGATTTTTTATAACAATTACATCACTACACAATAAAAAATATCACAAAAAACTGTAAATTATGCTTCTCATGAAGATTTTCTGCATTCTGGGCACTCTTTTTGCAATTTGGTTTTAAGTAAAATGATCAGGAACAGGGGCATGACGTTTCCTATGTTTCCCATATGTTTCTAGCGTGCCGAAAAAAACTTTGGAGTTTATTAACTGTTTTCTGTCATTGTGGAATGAATTAGCAAAGAATACAAATAGAAAATAAAAGCCAATTTAACATGGAATGGGCAACTGAAAACCCCAAATTGGCAGCCTGCGTAGTTTCGGAGATATCGCGCGAAATGTGCACAAAAACAGGAAAAAATTTACACAAAAACTGGTCGCATTTTTCAGAGCTAATGTCAGCCCACTGATCAGGAAGCTGTCCTAATGCTTGTACTGCAATTAAATAAAGAAAATTTTAGCTTTCACAAAGTATTAATTCACTATTTTTTCCATCAATTACACTTACTTTGTCGAATTTAATCCCTTCTATCTACTTACTCGACTCTACTGGACACACTGGCACAATTTAAGGTTTTAATTTATAATAAACATCACTTTTTATCAAAAGTTTTCACTCAAAAATGAACCTCTGCTAAGTAAACAAAGCAAAATTTGACAATCTGGCACCTTTATACAAAAAGAACACAAGTTGTATACAAATTGTCTCATTTACGGGAAAAATATAATTAAAAAATATCAAATCATGATGTTCATACAATTTCAAGACATTATGTCAACATAACAGCGAAAATATGTAAGATAAATATACCTTCGATATTTTCGACATAGATTTATACATTTTCACTCAAAAATGGATTATATTGTGACTTGTTTATGGATCTAAAACATTTAGTCGTCATTTTAAGGGGATATACCCCGAAGGCACCCCCCTGGCATGTGGCCTGGGAAGTTGAAGCCAAAGTTCACTTTTGCATACAAACACGTATGGGAATTTCTCTAAATTTCCGATCGTTACGCTAAATAACTTAAAAATGGGGACTGTTCCCCTTTTGGAAGTTACTGATACTTATGAAGGGATAAATATACTAGATTCTTGTCCAAATAACTTTTCCCGATCGGCTCTGTGAGCTGAGTAAACGATCTGGCTTCAAATAGTTCCATAGGAAAAAGAAAGAACTTGCCATTGAGGTGAAAAATACCAACATATTAACTGGAATTTATCAAATAAAATGTATTATTCTTATTAATAGAAAATAACAGATATTTTCTCTACATTTTTTAGTTAAGATGTTTTTCTTTTTGGTATTTATCGCGTATATTTTTCAGTTTATATACTTCCATTTTGTTCATGCATTATATTTTTTTAGAAATAGATTGGTTACGTTGAAAATTATGTTGGTTACAATTGAGACATACATTATTTGGATATCAAATGCTGCTTGAGAACTTTCTGTTACCCTTTCGCTCTCAAAATTAGGTCGAACTAAATTGAATTTGGTTTGATCCTTAAAAGAAGAAGAAGAACGAGAAAGAATGAGATGTACTTATGCGAAAAGTTTGGGAAATAAATGGACCTGAATTTCGATTTTATGAAATTTTCTCCAATCTAAAAGGTGCACCGGAGCCATTAAAAATCAAAATTTAAAAAATTAAATCAATTAAACTAAACTAAATTCAATTTAGGTTGATGTTCAATTGAAGAAGAAGAGTGCGAATGGATAGATATGCAAATTTTTTAACAAAGAAAACCAGAAGTCAGAATTTTGATTTTTTTCTAATTTTTACCTTACCCAATTTACGTGTCAAAAAATATTTTGAAGATGATAGAGTAATGTCCATTTTTTTCTGTGCAACAATTTGCCAAGAGAAGGAAAATTCTCAAAGGGGGAGGAAAATGAAGGAGGAAAAATGAGGGAAGAGGAGGGAAAAGCGTATTTGATGTGTTTTGTCATCACTTTCATAAATAGGTTGGTCGTCACGTCAATTTTAGTCCTTGTCAATGGCCGGATTATTGTTGGACTAATCCACCAACTAAAGTAGATAATGGATGATTTTGTTCGGGGTGGTCGGATCCTCTGTAAGATGCATTTTCTTTTACGCACTCCACACTTTTGATGGGGTGGAAAAATCCCAAGGATACTGTGGCATGAACATTTTTTTTCTCAAAAAAATCATTTCTAATGCCTTCGACAGACCTTTTTTTTGAATCAGGAGAATTTCATCAAGTCGAAATTCGAATATCATCGGATTAATTAAATGTTTGAGAAAGAAAAAGGATGTGAATATTGATAACATGAAAATTTTCCTGATCTAAAAGGGTGTACATATTTTATTTATTAGTAAATATTTAGTTATTGTATCAAACAGTTGGAGATTTGCAAAAAAGTATTTTAGTTTTCTACAACTTATCTACTTTACGATTAGGTACAAATATTTGACAGAAATAACTTTAGGAAGTCAGCCCCCCAATTCCGATGGCCGTCACGAAATTTATCCAGATTTTTCGGGATGGTGGTTGTGTGTGTGAAGCCGCTTCAGCTCATATTTTGTGCACTTTTGAGCAAATTATTCACATTTAAACACAGAAACACCCTTTATGAGATGAAAATTATTGTAATTTGATTTACTAAAACATTAAATTCGCGAAAAACTAGAGAAAAATCCGTGAAATTCAACGCTTTGTTCAATGAGGCTGTCATTTCTCAATCATGCCATTGCTTTCGCTCGCACTCTCTCGTTCACTCTTTAATTGCGGGATATTTTCAAAATCATTTCCGTTACATAGACGGCTTCATCAAATCACTCAAATTTTAATTTCTTTGTTACAAGTGTGGTCCAAGGCAACAAAATAATTTTTTTAAATGATTTTTCCATATGAATTTATTAATGCCTTGGGTATTTAATAAACAATTTCGTTATGAACTATAATACCTAAAGTTTTTTTTTTCTAAAACACAGTGCAATAAAATGAAATCCTTTCTTGTGGGGGATGCAAGTGGATGAGTACTTTTGTTTTCCTTTTGGTGTTTCATGAACATGTTCTCCCAAGACATTTATGGAGGAATATCACGTCAAATTTCTGAGATATCTTTAGGTAAAAATTCTCAAGAAATTAATAAACTTGCTTGTTTAAACTCGTATTTATCTCAATAATTGTACATTACAGAACATTGGTGTCCAGAATCCAGAAATGATTTTTGCAGGAGAATTCAAGGAAAAATTCCCTAGAACAAACTAATTTGCGATCATTTAATTTTTCCTGTAATTTTCTCGATTTTTCTCATAAATCCTTGAATATTCTTCAAACTTATAAATAAGGCTGTATAGGACAACTTGTGTCATTCGCGAAAATATTTCCTTGAGGAAAGAGCTGGGGCCACTGAATATCATAGGATGGGAAGGAAGAGGTAATGTTAACATCATCGTAAAATATGAACAAAATAATCTATTAAAATATGAATATTTTGTCCTTGGATTATAAAATTTTTCTTCTTAGAGATTTCGGTTCCCTGCGCAGCGCACTTCATTGGTCGAAAATGTCAGGTTTCTGGGGATTTGTCTTTCTTAGGGCCAAAGGGATATCTTCATTGGGTACATGCTGTACATGGGTCCTGAATCACACCCTCCACGAACAATTTTACTGCGATATTTTACTTTTTACAAATAAGTTACTAAATGAGTTAAGCAAAACTTACTTAGTAGCCAAGAAAGGTTTTTATTTCATTTTGTTTAACTTGTGTAGTAATGCTCAACGCACAATAACTTTTGTTTAGTAAACATGTTTTTGACATTTCAATGTGAGTGAGTGAGATCTAGATCTAGTCATCTCGCTCATTCTCATGGGAAATTTTGAAAACATGTTTACAAACAAAAGTTATTGTGCGTTGGGCATAACTAGTAATCTTATTTGTAAAAAGTAAAATATCGTTGTAAAATTGTTCGTGAAGTATGTGACTCAGAACCCATGTACCCAATGAAGACATCTCTTTGGCCCCCAAGAAAGACAAAATCCCAGAAACCTGACATTTTCGACCCGCGAAGAAGGTCCGCAGGGAACCGAAAAAGCTCTAAGGAGAAATGTTTTTTTTATTCTGGACTGAAATGTTCCATTCAACGACCATCAGATTACTGTTGTTAATAAATTGTTACACCGGTCTCTTACCCTTAAGTTCTCCGTGTTTATGATCTTCAGAGAACTTAGCTCTTTTTTCGAGAATATTTTCGTGAAAAAGACAAGTAGTCTTGCGCAATCCTTTTCGGGGATTCGAAGGATATTCAGGGATTTATGAAGAAAATGAAGAAAATTATAGAAAAAATTAAAATTAAAAATTAATTAGTTTAAAAATGTAGTTCTAGGAAAATCTTCTTTGAATTTTTTTCGACAAATCGTTTCTAGACAACACCATCCTACTCGTTATTGAAATAACATGCATTTCATCAAATACTTTTACCCATTTCTTGAGAATTTTCACATTAAGATATTTTAGAATGTTGAAGTAATGGACCATAAGTATCTTTGTGGGTTCTGGAGACACCAAGAAACCCCAAAGTATTCATCGATCATTTTTTCAATTTTTCCTCGTGGACATTAAATTTATGTAATTATATATTACATAAAATTAATAGAACCAATTTTAACAAAAAATTTTGAGCACTAAATCGTGATATTTTCACTTAAAATGCATCTATTTTGCCATCTCTCGACCTCCAGGAGCTCGCGAGATAAAATTCGCGGGATATTCAAAATAACAGCCATTATTACGCTTTTTGTGCACAACTATACATGCCATCCCTCTGCAAGCGCCACACTCTTTATCCGTGCCCACTCATACAGAGTGAAGACTCTGTGTATGATGTATATTTCTATTTCGCAAAATCGGTAAAATTTTGGCGGGATAGCAATGTGACGGCGTCAGAATTGCATCACTGATCAGTGATTCCATGGATTCTAGCGGAAAAATGTGTCGGTATTCCATACTTGAGTAACCCCTTGCGGGACACGAGTTTTTTCGCGGATTTTCACAGCACGTGTAGTTTTCGCGGATTCGCGCACTTCGCGAAACGCGAATTTTCTCGCGGATTTTCGCGTGGCGCGAAATTTTTCTTGGATTTTTGTTGGGCCCGAATTTTTTCGCGGCTCATTGCGTGACGAGTTTTTTTTTTCGCGTATTTTCGCAAGCCGGGAATTTTTCACGGATTTTCGCGAGGTCCGAAAATTTCCGCGGATTTTCGCAGGACACGATTTTTTTCGCGGATTTTTGTGTGACAAGTTTTTTTCGCAGATTTTCACGGCGCGTGTATTTTTCGCGTAGGGTGGAATCACCAGTTCTCGCCACTTACATTGAAATCGCTATTTTTCGCAATTTATGAAATAAATGAGTGGCAATTTTTTTGTATTGTTTCTGCTTCTACGCATAGAATCGAAAAATAATAATTATTCGTTTTGGATTAACGATTTTGATCACTTTTTAGAGCAATATTTTAAGCAAGTGCATCGAATCCAACATCTCTTACCAAAATGTACTAAGTGTCGTCAAATTTTCATCAGGCCAAAAATACCTATTTGGGTTAATAATTTGTCTATTGAATATTTAATTGCACTTGTGGAATACATGAAATTTGCATTTAGTTAATTAATATTTCATTTTATATTATTTTTGTATAAAAATGAGACATGGCGAGAAGTGGTAATATTCTGGAATTGATTTTACCACCTGTCGCCATATCTTTTCAATAGGCGACGCTAACTTCACTTCGTACATTCTCAGTTGTCAAATCTGCATTGTTTACTTTCTGCAAAAGCCCCATAATTTGATTTCTCAAATAAAAGTGAAGAAAAATCATTTAAAGAGAGTAATAATAAAGTGATCACAAGGAAAGAGAAATGGTGAATGTATTCTTTTCATAGTATTGCCTAAAATAAACCGAGTGTGGTTCTTTTCAAGTGGATGGCGAGAAGTGGTTACAAATTTTACAAAACTGGCGAAAAGTGGTAAAAAGTGGCGACGAAATGGTTATTTTTGCATTATTAATAAAAATCAGTTTTTTAAGTAGTCCAGCGTTATGTTCTAGGATTATTGTTTACACGTATCTAGAGCCAATACATCTAAGTAACTTTGTGTCAAATTTGACTTTATCTTGTAACAAGGATTCAAAAGTTATGATTAAATGAATTTAATTTTTTCCTAAACATGGCGATAGCCGGTTATTCCACCCTAGTAAATATTTTTTTTATTTGGAAATTTGTAGGAAAAAGGTGGAATACCTTAACCGATCGGACAAAAGTCGACCAAAACTTATGATTTTAAAAGGTGTTTAAATTGTCTAAAAAGAAGCACTCTCTTTCTTGAACGATGACAGTCTTCTGATAAGAAATTTCGACGGAATAACCCCAAAACGAAGATAAAGGATAAATTGATTGTTATTGAGGGATTTCTGGAGAAGTTTATGCTCCTTTTGCCACAGAGAAAAAAAAAAAGGAATAGAAGCATAATC
The DNA here is from genome assembly GCF_024763615.1 of Phlebotomus papatasi. Classification (NCBI taxonomy): domain Eukaryota; kingdom Metazoa; phylum Arthropoda; class Insecta; order Diptera; family Psychodidae; genus Phlebotomus; species Phlebotomus papatasi. Next base: position 2,073,210 of record NC_077226.1, on the reverse strand, counting down.
TATTATTCAGGTTATGTGTTTAGCCTCTAACCTCACATCATTCTCTTTCCATCTTTCCCACACCAAAAATACACCTCTCAGTCAGTACTCTCTCTAAAATACAAAATGTAAAATCCAATCAAATTGAGTGGCCAATTTTTCTTCTTACAAAAAAGAAGAAGAAGAAAAAAAAAACAGGTAAAAAATAGCACTAAAACTCTTAAATTCCAAATCGATTCCCTATCAATTCCCATTAGGACTGTAATATCTTTTTATTATTATTTGTTGCACAGGGCAGAAAGGTTTAACAAAAAAAAAAGAGAATAAAAATGATTTTTGAAGGGATTTAGCAAAAAAAAATTTTCTAAAATAAATTTCCACTTACAGTGCCATCGTCTTCCCATTTAACGCAATGCCTCAGATACTTTGCTATTTTGGACATTACTCACCAAATTGACCACAACAACTAAAATGAGCAACAACAAAAAAAAGAAATTGAAGAACATTTTTGCACATTTCCCTCTTCGTCGTCGTCAATATCAAATAAACCTTCTGCCCTCTTCCCAATATCCCTTTGTAAATACTAAATACTGAAATATATGTTATACAAGAAGAAGAAGAAAAAAAAACCATTTTTATCTTACTTTTTTTTTTGTTGGTGCATTTGTATAAATTAAACAAACAGAGGCACGGTTTTTAGCGAATGGGAAGAAAAATTTTGTTATTGATAAGAAAAGGTATTCTTATTCTTATAATTCTTCACGCAACAACAACAACAACAGATCCCTTGTTCCGGGAAGTTTTTCTTGTCCGAAAGAGAAAGAGAGAGAGAGAAAGATAGTGAGAGAAAGAGAGAGAGAGAGAAGAGAATGAGGAAAAATTGATAATACGTATTGATACAGGTCTTCTAGGGAATAGTAAAAAAGGTTAAATGCTAAACTAATAAAGAAAGGCATTGAATAAACGAGCAGTAAAAAGTCAAATTTGATCAGCAAAAAAGTAAATCAGTAAAAAATAAAAAATGGTCAGTAAAAAAATAAAAGAAGGGCAATAAAAAATTTAAAGAGATCAGTAAAAAATTAAAAAAAGAGCAGTGATGCAATTCTGACGCCGTCACATTGCTATCCCGCCAAAATTTTCCCGATTTTGCGAAATAGAAATATACATCATACACAGAGTCTTCACTCTGTATGAGTGGACACGGATAAAGAGTGTGGTGCTTTCAGAGGGATGGCATGTGTAGTAGTGCACAAAAAGCGGAATAATGGCTGTTATTTTGAATATCCCGCGAATTTTATCTCGCGAGCTCCTGGAGGTCGAGAGATGGCAAAATAGATGCATTTTAAGTGAAAATATCACGATTTAGTGCTCAAAATTTTTTGTTAAAATTGGTTCTATTAATTTTATGTAATATATAATTACATAAATTTAATGTCCACGAGGAAAAATTGAAATAATTATCGATGAATACTTTGGGGTTTCTTGGTGTCTCCAGAACCCACAAAGATACTTATGGTCCATCACTTCAACATTCTAAAATATCTTAATGTGAAAATTCTCAAGAAATGGGTAAAAGTATTTGATTAAATGCATGTTATTTCAATAACGAGTAGGATGGTGTTGTCCAGAAACGATTTGTCAAAAAAAATTCAAAGAAATTTTTCCTAGAACTACATTTTTAAACTAATTAATTTTTAATTTTAATTTTTTCTATAATTTTCTTCATTTTCTTCATAAATCCCATAATATCCGTCGAATCTCCGAAAAGGATTGCGCAAGACTACTTGTCTTTTTCACGAAAATATTCTCGAAAAAAGAGCTAAGTTCTCTGAAGATCATAAACACGGAGAACTTAAGGGTAAGGGACCGGTGTAACAATTTATTAACAACAGTAATCTGATGGTCGTTGAATGGAACATTTCAGCCCAGAATAATAAAAAACATTTCTTCTCAGAGCTTTTTCGGTTCTCTGCGGAACTTCTTCACGGGTCGAAAATGTCAGGTTTCTGGGATTTTGTCTTTCTTGGGGGCCAAAGGGATGTCTTCATTGGGTACATGGGTTCTGAGTCACACACTTCACGAACAATTTTACAGCGATATTTTACTTTTTACAAATAAGATTACTAGTTACTACACAAGTTAAACAAAATGAAATAAAAATCTTTCTTGGCTACTAAGTAAGTTTTGCTTAACTCATTTAGTAACTTATTTGTAAAAAGTAAAATATCGCCGTAAAATTGTTCGTGGAGGGTGTGATTCAGGACCCATGTACCGCATGTACCCAATGAAGACATCCCTTTGGCCCCAAGAAAGCCAAATCCCCAGAAACCTCACATTTTCGACCAATGAAGAAGGTGCGCTGCGCAGGGCACCGAAATCTCTAGGAAGAAAAGATTTATAAGCCAAAGACAAAATATTCATATTTTAATAGATTATTTTGTTCATGTTTTACGATGATGTTAACATTACCTCTTCCTTCCCATCCTATGATATTCAGTGGCCCCAGCTCTTTCCTCAAGGAAATATTTTCGCGAAGGACACAAGTTGTCCTATACAGCCTTATTTATAAGTTTGAAGAATATTCAAGGATTTATGAGAAAAATCGAGAAAATTACAAGAAAAATTAACTGATAGAAAATTAGTTTGTTCTAGGGGATTTTTCCTTGAATTCTCCTGCAAAAATCATTTCTGGATTCTGGACACCAACGTTCTGTAATGTACAATTATTGAGATAAATACGAGTTTAAACAAGCAAGTTTATTAATTTTTTGAGAATTTTTACCTAAAGATATCTCAGAAATTTGACGTGATATTTCTCTATAAATGTCTTGGAAGAACATGTTCATGAAACACCAAAAGGAAAACAAAAGTACTCATCCACTTGCATCCCCCACAAGAAAGGATTTCATTTTATTGCACTGTGTTTTAGAAAAAAACTTTAGGTATTATAGTTCATAACGAAGTTGTTTATTAAATGCCCAAGGCATTAATAAATTCATATGGAAAAATCATTTAAAAAAATTATTTTGTTGCCTTGGACCACACTTGTAACAAAGAAATTAAAATTTGAGTGATTTGATAAAATTGTGTATCTAACGGAAATGATTTTGAAAATATCCCGCAATTAAAGAGTGAACGAGAGAGTGCTAGCGAGAGCAATGGCATGATTGAGAAATGACAGTCTCATTGAACAAGCGTTGAATTTCACGGATTTTTCTCTAGTTTTTCGCGAATTTAATGTTTTAGTAAATCAAATTACAATAATTTTCATCTCATAAAGGGTGTTTCTGTGTTTAAATGTGAATAATTTGCTCAAAAGTGCACAAAATATGAGCTGAAGCGGCTTCACACACACAACCACCATCCAGAAAAATCTGGATAAATTTCGTGACGGACATCGGAATTGGGGGGCAGTACTTTATTAAAAGCGGTCAGTAAAAAAATGAAAAGTTGTCAGCAAAAAATTAAGCATGATCAGTAAAAAGTAAAAAGTGATCAGTGAAAAATAAAGCATGATCAGTAAAAAGTAAAAGATGAAAAGTAAAAAACAAAAAGTGGTAAGTAAAAAATAAAAAGTGATCAGCAAAGAATTAAAAATGAGTAGTAAAAAATAAAAAATGGTCAGTAAAAAATTAAAAATGAGCAGTAAACAATAAAATTTGATCAGTAGAAAATCAAAAGTCGTCAGCAAAAAATAAAAAGTGGTCAGTAAAAAATAAAAAGTGTTCAGCAAAAAAATTTAAAACGAGCAGTAGAAATATTGGACATGATCAGTAAAAAGTTAAAAAGTGATCAGTGAAAAATTAAATATGGTCAGTAAGAAAAGGTCACTGATCACTTTTAATTTTTACTGACCACTTTCTATTTTTTGCTGACCAATTTATATTTTCTACTGCTCGTTTTTAATTTTTGACTGACCACTTTTAATTTTTTACTGACCTCTTTTAATTTTTTGCTAACCACTTTTTAATATTTCACTGATCAATACGAATATTTCTACTGATCATTTTTAATTTTTTGCTGATTAATTTTTAATTTTTTACTGATCAACTCAAATATATCTACTGATCAATTCGAAGTTTTTACTGACCAAATTTAACTTTTTACTGACAAAATTTTACTTTTTACTAACTTAAATTGAACATTTTTGCTGATTATTTCGAATTATTTGCTGATCAAATTTGATTTTCTGCTGACCACTTTTGACTTTTTACTGACCATTTGTTTTTTGCCATAAAGTAAAAGCCAGTGATAGGCCTAGATCACCTTACTTTAGGTAAGATCCTTAGAAGTTCACAAAGATTGAACATACCTTTCTGACTTTAAATGACCTTGAGAGATTTTACAGAGGATTTTTCCAAATTTTTTCCCTTATTATTACAATTATTACTATTATTATAAATTAAGAAGAACCAAAAGAAAATAAAGACAGAGATACAGTGATGATGATGAAGTGGGAGAGGAAGAAAATTGAACAAGTGCTGAGTTTTGAGAGTCATGAATGGGAAAAGAGAAAATCTTTGAGTGCACCTGTTCTTCCTCCTCAAATGACATTCAATGCATCGTTGAATGTGTTGCATTTTCTAGGCCTCTCATAAGAAACATTTTTCCTGTCTCCCCCCCCGCCCACTTTTTCCCGCTATATTCATTCACATATATACAATTTCCTTCATCATTTTGCACAAAAACAACCAAAAATAAAAGCCAAAAGAAAAGAAAAAGGCAAAATGAAAGAAACATTGAATTTAAGACACGTGAATTAATTACAGTATCAAAAACTTTACGTGAGCATACTCGGATTGCATACAAAATCGATTTGGACTTAAAGACAAGAGATAGTGTACAGGAATTTGAGATGAAAAAAACCCAAAATTTTCGAATTTTTGGCCTTTTGGACGAGGAATTATCGATAGACTTATAAGTTTTTTTTTTGTTTGATAGGTATTGTTGTAGCGCAAAATATTCGCAAAGCAACCCCAGAGGCGACACAAAAAATCCCCTGAGGAAAAACAGTTGATATGACGGGTAAATAACGTATTTACACTTAAGGTAAAATTCATGCGAGCAACTGATATACTCAATGAGCGGCTTAAATGGCCTGCTCCCAGAGAGCTATTGCCATGGGAAATGCTGCGGGATGGACTGAGAGTGTTCTAGAACCCTCCAGGGGCCGTATCCTTCAGATGTGAGAGTTTGATTTTGTGGGAAAAGTCAACTCTCCGTGTGGAACTCTACTATTCGGTATCCACGAAATTTTTGATTGGAAATTTTCTAATGAAAAACCGGTGAGAATTCTCGAGTGGTATTCCCGGTGAGAGTTTGATTAGTTTACATTGAAAATAAGCAAATAAATTAAAATATCGCGTTTTTTAAAGTCTTAAATGGTTTATAAATGATTATTTCAATTAATAAATACAATTACCGTATATTTATAATAAATTTCAATTAGGTTTTTTTTTCTTAATAAACTAGGCAGACATTTCGAATTTCTTTTTATTATCTGTTTTTATTTGTCTAATTTTTTTTGAGTTTGATACCAATCATTTTGCAAATTGTTTATTATTTTAGTTTTATTTCGTTTCAGCTCTCGGTGAATAAGAAAACGGTTGTGGCCATTTAATGATTAGATCTTTAAATAACCTATTTATATTCTTAATAAATACGAAATTGAACAGATTTTTTGCAGTTTACTTGACCATGAACTCTTTAAAACTCTTAATTTTTGTTTTAACTGAAACCGGAGAAAAAAGATCGCATAATTGTTAGATCTCAAGAGTCAACAAAACAAATATTTTAAACAAATATTTTTTTTATTTTTTATATGTACGTGTTCCTCCTTAAATTAGGAAAAAATATATTGAGTGAGATTCTTGAAATTTGCATCTATATTATCCTTTTTTATTCGACATACAATCTAAGAAAAAATTGTTACACCTCTATTGAAAAACTAATTACAATATTTGAAAATCTTTTCTTTAGGTTAATAAAGCTTTTATTCGAGAAAAGTCCTTCAAATACTCCATGTAAAATAGAAAATAAAACGGATAATGTCTAGAATTTTCCGAGAAAAACATATATCAATTTTGAATTTTACTCTTGAGTGATTGTATGTATATCAGTATCTTATAAATTTCAAATTTTCAACGATCTTTCTATTTTTCTCAAATTTGCTATAGTTCTTATAAGTGTTCTTATAGAGATAAAACCGAATTCTGAATTAATTCAGTAATAATCGAAAAATCAAAAAATCCTCAAACTGTCATTAAAATAGCGGAAATTGATTATCAAACATTGCGAAACTATCATGAATATTTGGTCGAGGTTCTCGTTACAAAAATACTCGTCAAATCCGAAAACAATAACTAGGAAAATTTTCCTTGGCGAAAACTCGTAACCTTCATAACATTTAATATGTCTTGTCACTTGAAAATTGGTTTGAAAAATCACAGAAAAATACAAGAAAATGAGAAAATATTGAAGATAATTCTTGTCAAATTACTTAAAAAAAAGAAAAATTAAATGGTATAAGGACGCACAAAAGAGTCAAAGAATTTTTTTTTACAATTTAATTAGCAAATAATGGCGTTGGCTCACCTTTTAGATTAAGAAAATTTCATAAAATCGAAATTCCCGATCGGAGGACATGAGATTTAGTTAGAATATTGTGTGATATTTTACACAGTGTATGTGTTACAATTTAAATTACGCCAAAGAGAATGAATGGTGTATTTTATTAGCATTGCGGTGGAAATTTGTGAATTGGTTGTAAAAGATGAAAATATAAGAAAATAACTTGCGCTCAAGACAGGAAATGCATTAGAATGAGAGAGAGAGAGAGTGAATGAGTGAGAGCAATTGAGGAAAATTCCTCGAGGAATCACCTATATATTTTTTTTATTTATAATTTTCCTCAATAACTCTGTCTTTTCTATTTTTTTTTGTTTGTGGAAAAAATTTCCCTCACGATTTGCTAATAAATTAAGTATTCATTGAGTGACCTCTCTCAAATTGGCATAAAGCAAAAGAAAAAAAAGCAAAATAAAAATAAAATAAAATAGAAGATAAAGAAAGTGAGTTAACCAAAAGCTCAAATCTCTTTTTTCCCTCTTTTTTTTTGGGGGGGGGGGGGACTGAGAGAGCTCAAGAGTCACGTCAAACCCATAAAAATCTCATCAATTGTCACATGAGACACCTTCCTTTCTCCATTCCCTTTTGGACATATCCCTTCTGGATCACCCTCCTCCCCCCAATTAGTACATCGTACCCTTCGGCCAAAAAGGGAAAAAGATATCCTAAGGATCCCATTTCATTTCTTCCAAGAATTCTTCCAGGGAAATCTCTTCGGGATGTGCCAGCAATCGCGAGCATAAATTTTCAAATTGAAATTTAGCACTATGCATCGTATTCCCGTTGGAAAAGGAAGAATAATTTAAAAAAAAGGAATATTGATTTTGTGGCATATTTTGTTTAAATCAAATCATAAGGTTTCTCTTCATAAATCATCATCATGATACCTAGTTTAGTAGCAGACGCCTGAGGATCTTCTGCCACTTCAGGAAGATGTTGAGGAGGAAAATAATTTAAATAATCAATTTTTTTTTCATTTAAAATATTATGGAGGATACACGAATCCCTGATAACTATTGAATAATTTTCCAGCATTAGTTCGAGACAAAAATATTGGGATGAAATTTTGAGGTGTAAGACTGATATTCTTTTGAGCTGTCCCAAAATTCAGGAAAAGTTTGAGAAAAATCCTTTTGTACAACAATTATTTTGGTTAATAAGGAATGCAAAAGTACGTATTGCAAGAAGGGACACGACCTGCTAATAAGGATAAAATAGAGAAGAAAATATTTTGTCGCGATTTTCAGTGATTTTTTGCAACCGCAGCGCCGCCAGACGTTTGTTAAGTCAGTTATTTGTGTCTCTATCTCTCTCTCTCTCTCTCAAGTTGAATTGCGCGCGAGTTAAGAACTTTCCATTTGAAGTAGTGAACAGTTATTCGTCTTCCGACAAAGATATCAAGAAGACAATTTATTTTTATAAGATTTTTTCTTTCTATTATGTCTTTTTGTCGCAAATATATTCATCCTGGCCCCTTAAATAAGCGGAATTAGTGTTACCAGTACAGCTATCTGCAATTTCCATTAGAATTATCAGCACAAAATTTCCGACATTACACGACTTTTAACGAGCACAGGTCTGAATTACACTATGCAACACAATTTTTGGCACACGCATCTCACATGGTACATTTGATAGAGTCGAGTCCTCTGATCACGAATCTGTTCTTGGTTTTTCTCCTATACGTCACAATTTTCTTTAATTATTTTTTTTTTGTTTTTTCTATTTTGTCTCATATTATCAATTATTCCTCCGGTTCTACTGTACAGAACTTAATAAATGGGCATCCATTCGAAAGGTAAGTAGTTGTGCTTCAACTTGAAAATGATGTGATATTTAAAAAAAAAAATTTTGAGGTCAGAAAAACAAAATCAATCAAAAATTTCTGAAAAATAACCTAAGAAAGCAACTTTTGAAAAATCATATAAACTAAACTAAACTAAATATTAATGTACTCTCTTCAGCATACAATAGACTCCACTTAGGACTACATTTTTGCCATAGAAGACATCCTGCTCCGATACCTCTAAATGCCTTATTTTTTGATTTTACTGAAAATCACTCAGGTGCCAATTTGACTGCTTTTACTCCACCTTTATTATTATTTTTTACTCCACTTAAAATAGGGTTTTAAATGGAAAGTCTCACAAAATACAACAATTCTTTCATATAGTTTAAATTCATCAAATGAACACTTGGGGCGCTCTGGTCGAAAAAACGAGTTGAGAAACAAACAAAGTCGATTATCTCGGCTTCTGAGTAATCGATGAGATCAAGTTCTACGGCAAAACTATAGAGAACATTCTGGTCTACATTTCACTCATATATCACTTTTCTGTCAGTTCATCCAAATCCTTGATATTTTGGTTTAAATACAAAATTTGTATAATTTCACGAATTTTATTCAAGATAACTGAATGGCGACTCACAATTTCAGCTCTAAATCGAATTTGCATGAACTCCGAGTTAGCTCACGTTAAGAATCTCACCTACATAAGCCGGTTAGGATTATCTGTCCCTTTATTTCTCAAAAAACACATTATCTGAACATTTCCCGTCAAATAATATCTGCAGATATCTTTAAGATTTCTGTAGAGAAAATCTACACCTCTACAGAATATCTGCAGATAATTCTGTAGATATTCTTACGAATTTTATTTGGGCTTGGGACAAAATTCGTCAGAATATTTCGTCAGATTTTCTGACGAATCTCTGACGAATTTCTGTAGATATTCTGTCGATTTTCTGTAGATTTTTTCTACATTCCAGACTTTCCAGACAAGATGTGTCCAGAAGAGATGGAAAAATTTTTCACTGAAGTTTGCAAAATTCAATAGAGTTATTTTTTGTGATATCACGGTGTTTATATAAAATAAAGAATTCTTCGATGCCGTGTTACAAGTAGAGAAAAGTGAAGTGAAAACTTTAAGCAGAGTATCGACCTAAATTTCGTGTTTTTGTATCATTCCATGGGCGATTTTTAAAAAATTAGTATTTTTGCTCGCATCTTTTTACTTATTTAAAATGTTTAATCGGTAATGCTTGTTAAGCAGAGCATACTATTTTCTTTATAATTCCTACAGTTTCTACATAAATCAACAATATTTTTGTAAGTAATGGACACTATGCCGATTTTCTCGGCAGAAATTCTACCGAAAATCTGTAGATTTTCTGCAGAAAATCTACAGATTTTCTCTGAATACACTGGAATATACCGTTAAAATTCAAAAAACCTCAGAGTAAAATCGGCAGGTAGAATAATGATTTGACGGGTTCTGCCAGAGAGAGAGAGATCGCGAACCTCTCATTGATTTCCACCTTCTCTACTACCTCCATCGTCTCCACAAATTCCATCGACTCCTACTTATCTTGCAACATTTGTCTAGTAACTCGGCATATTTGTACGGCCGGCTCGTAATTTCTAGTTCCACTTCCGTATAAATAACACGACTAGTCGCACTTTTGAGGCTGTCACATTTTGTAGTGAGCTGTTAAAAATACCGACGTCGAGATTTGGTAACTGAGACCACGGGTTTACGTAATGATTTTTCCATGAATTTTAAAAGTAGGGAAAATTATGGGAAATTTCGGGGAAAATCCAGTTATATTATTTGCTTATTGCCAGAAACTTTTTTTGTACATATACTTAAATTTGGCACACTTTAACATAATTTTCCAGAATATGATTAGAATGATTGGAAAATGCAATGAGCGTTGGTAATAACGACGTCGAAATTACGTCAGATTTAGGTAGAGATTAGGTAAGACTGAGGTAAATACTGAAAGATAGCACTACCTGATTATTCCATAATTCCGACTACACTTTTTACCACGCTAATATAATAGGGAAATTCATTAAACAATACAGTACATAGGAAAAGTTCGTGCAAAGAGTTCGCTTATTGCCACAAACTTTTTCTATATACTTAAATTTGGCACACTTTCACATCATTATCCAGAATCATGATTGAAAATTGAAATGTGCGTTGCTAATAACGATATCAAAGTTACGTCATGCTTAAGTAATATACTCAATCACAAAATGGCGTAGGTCATACATTTACGTATTTATGACCTCTTGATTACCACATATAAATTGCCTATTTTCATCACGTCGCAATGAAGTAAATTTTAGGTAGTAACAATTACTATCGTGCACCGAGAAAAATTTGGATGGTATTTTCTACAAATCGTGTCTTTAAATTCTACTGCCTCAAAAGATACTAGAAAATACCATCCTCCATAGAAACTTTCCTTTAGAATCTACCATCTTGACATTTTAAAATTTACTGTCCTATCCCAAGGAGCATTTATCGCTATAAATGAGTAGAGATGTCTGACATTTATACGAAAATAATGGCAAAGACTTTACAAATTTCTTCTATATAACCGTATAAAAAAGGTCCATATTCGGGTGAATGGGGAATTTTTACATACGAAATATAACAACTTTTTATTTTATATATAATCACGGCATTATGTACGACAAAATGTATCGATTATGACTGAACAAAATATAATCACTCAGTAATGTCAGTATTATAACTATCGGCTGAAGAGCTGTCATTTCTTTGGAATTTTTCTTTAAAACTTACTCAAATATTTTCCTCGAATCAATTATTATTTGTCCTCAACAATTCAGTAACATTTTGTATGCCTCGTGCACTTTTATCGCGTATGTAATTTTAATGCAATGAGTGTTTTCCATTAGAGGATACAATTTTAGTGAACAATATTACATTCCCAATTTGAATTCGTAATAGAAAGTTGGGAAATTAAAGAAAATAAATTTATGTGGTTTTATTGCTTTTTCCAGCATATCATTAAAAAAAAACTTATAGATCTCAGGTTTTTATTGAGTCTATTGATAGAATACATAACTTTCAACACAATTCTGGACAAATATCGGTGCTCGTCAATGTTTTTTGCATACTTTTTCCATTAAATTGAGTTTGCCATCACCTATTTTCTGTAATTTTCCACGCCATAATCCTATTTTAGTTCCGATAAAATAAAATTAAGACATTATAACCTGATAGAGCAAGAAATGCGGAAGAAAAGACGTCTTTACACATTTTTGTTATTTTATCTACATTATGTCGTACAGTATATTTACAATGCAGATTCTTTATAACAATAATGTAACTACACAACATCAAGTGTCAAAACAGGCCAATTTTATGATTTTGGTGAACTTTTTCGACATTTCTGGGCACATTTTCTGCAACTCAGTTTTACAACAAATGATTAGAAAAGTGGGTTCTACCGCTTTCACTCCCGCTATACACTGCAATTAAAGAAAGAAATTTTTAGCAAACAAACACAGTATTAATTGACTATTTATCCGTGAATTTTCCTTATCTTGCTAAATTTTATCACTTCTAACTCAGTACTCCACTCTACTGCTGACATTGATGCACTTTCATACTCTAATTTTGTGAAACACATCACTTTTTTCACAAATTTGAACTCAGGGTGATATCGCTGATTAGTAAATAAAGCAGATTTTGACAAACTGGCAGTGTTATATAAAAAGAACACAAGTTGGACATAACTTGTCTCCTTTACGGAAAAAATGTAACTAAAATATATCAAAACATGATGTTCATACAATTTAACGACATTATGTGAATATAACAGCAAGAATATGTAAAGTGATTATACTTTCGATAATTTCGACATAGATTTACACATTTTCACTCAAAAGTGGATTATATTATGACTTATTTATGGATTATAAAAACATGTAGTCATAATTTTAAGGGGAAATACCAACATATTAACTCGAATTTATCAAATAAAACTTATTGTTCGTATTAATAGAAAATAACTGATATTTTCTATACATTTTTTAGTTAAGTTATTTTTATAGCATACAACGCACATAATTTTCAGATAATATACCTTCATAATGTTCATACATTATATTTTTTAGTAATAGCTTGATTACGTTGAAAATATGTTGGTTACATTTGAGACATACATTATTTAGATTTCAAATGCCGCTTGGGATGGATAGTAAATTCTAACAGCCGGATGGTAAAATCTACTATCCTCATTTAGATTTTACATTTACCTCTCTTAGATTCTAATATCCGGTAAGTAAATTTTACTGGCCGCATATTAGATGTTAGAATTTAACTGGAAGACAGTAAATTTTAACGGAGGATAGTAATTTGGATTGAAATTACTATCCATTCTGCTGTTAGAATGTCATTTTGGAATATCGTGGTTGCCGATGGAACAGTTCCCGATATGCTTTGAATACATTATAGGAGTTCGTGGCGCAGCTGGAAGATGCTGGACTGTCATCACAAAGGTCGCGTGTTCAAATCTCGGCGCAGTCGTCAATTTTCACGCACCAAAATGGCTTGAAATACAGAGAATATCATCCAAGAAAAGGGCCCCAAGCCTTCAAACAATGGCCAAAAATCAATGAAAATAAGGAAAAATAAATTTTTCCGACATTTTTCATTCTAATATCCTGCCAGTAAAATTTACCATCCGGCTATTAGATTTTACTATCCATACACTAGATTCTACAATTTTTGACAGTTTAATTTAATATCGCGTTTGCTGGGTGACTTTTTTACTATCCGGCCATTAGAATTTTGTATGGAGGACGGTAAATTTTACCATCCACAGCCAGTCCACAGTCCACAGTCGAGCCAGAGATCTCGTCCGCCCAAGAACCAACGGTCTTGCTATTGCATCACTGAGATCCCCCAGAGAAAGTGATGCAGGTATTGTATAAGTCGCAAATGTAAGGTAGAATGACGTCGAAAAGACCTTTAAGGAAACTAATCGGAATACCATCGTGTCCACAGGCATCAGAGGTAACACAACTGAAAACCGTGTAGACCTCAAGAGAATCAACGCATCTAAAAGAGAAATGCTGATCTTCATTGATAGCGTTCCTAGAAAGGAACGAACAGGAGGAAGTGATATCACTAGCAAAGAATCTGTTTAATTCTTCAACGGTAACATCATTTGAGCCCTCACTAGACTGCTTCGCAGTAATGCCTAAATTATTGATGTTTCTCCAGAGCTTCCTGGATGATAGCTCAGGGTTTAGTTGACGAGAATAAAATGAATTCTTGGAAGACTTGAATCATCATTTGAACTGAGCAACGTATTTGACGATACCTCAGGAGATCGTGCTTCCGATGAGAACATCGCCATTTTCTATAACTCCTGTCACGCTTCCGAGTCTTAGCAAGAATACTGGAGTTTAACCCCTTAAGGACGATTGGAACACTGGTGTCCCATAGAGAAAATAATTTTTCCTGACTACCTAAAGTTATTTTTTTTTCTTATTTTTGCACATAATTGTAAAGTAGAAAGTTGAAGGGATCTAGAATATTTTTTGCAAGTCTCTAGCTATTTGCTATGTAGTAAATATTTAAGCTAAAAACTGGCGAATTTTTAAATTCTCAAATTCATAATTGGTTTTATTTATTTTTTATACTTCTCATTTTTTTTTTAAGAAAAACCCTTTTGGCAATAAAAACTGCAATACTCACACGTAATATTTTTCATTAAAGCGAAAAATATTATTCATTGGTATTGTCAGAAAATTACTTAAGATTTTTGGGCTATTTTTGTCCCTATCGTCCATAGAAGCACAAAATACACCGAATCAGTACTCTGTTGGACTTTCCAGGGTTAGATGTAAAACTTATCATTGATTATGTTTCTCAGTTTAATTTTTATTGTTGATTTTCAGTCCGTAAAAAGTGTCTCGTCGTTAAAGGGTTAACTGATTTAGACGAAATGTAGTTTATTTGATAGATCTTGAAGTTTTTTCACACGTTCAATCAATTTTAAGTGCTCAAACTCCAAGAGAGAGCAGTTTCAATAATCGTGTTTTTTTTTCAACATCTCTTCATCGTGGTTGCCAAACGGTAAGAGATACTGACTTTCGGTTTTCGGTGACCCCACCAAACGAGTCAACATTTTCTATCGAACTAACTTACCCAAATTACCCCCCCCCCCCCCATCCCTTTTATCCCCTCCAAAAACATGTTTTTTGACTTTGCAAAAAATTGGCCCTGGCGATTTCTTTCAGTTTAAAAAAGAATATTTTAAAAAAATTGCTACTTGGGTAAATGAAAAAAGATTGGTGAAAGAATCTATTGGGGTTAAAAAAATAGGTTCTTCAAGGAAAGGTCTTAGGAGTATAACTCATTACCTTTCCAATAAGCTCTCATTAATTAAATTCTGATCACTAGAAGATGAATTATTAGCGAATAAATTAGTTGAAACATTTTTGTGTCTGAACATTTTAAACTTGCCAATTATCATTTTTTTAAATCTATTTCTTATCCGATCTCAATAAAATTTTGCAAAAACATTGTCTACCAAATTATCAATATTCCACTAAAATATTGAGATAAAATTCTCAGTTGTTTTCCGTAGAGAAATATATTCCGGGTGAATTTATGAATTTTTGGAGATTTTTCACTTTATAAACTGGCCTTGGAGCACCTCTAAACGACGTCCGTTATTTTTCATGTCTAAGAAGCATTTAATTGTTTCATCATTATAGATTAATTTTCCGACCGGGCCAAAAAGATTTTCTTTTTTGAAACACCCCAATGCACACTCCCTAAGATTCTCTTCTCGTGAAAATATTTACTAAATGTATATAACTCAATATAGATTGCAATAATCTTTGGGTTGAAAGAAAAAAAAAAGAAACTTTCCTTTGTTTTTTTAAAGTCCCATTAGATTTTCTCTATCACATCGTTATGGAAATTCGATTTTCACTTGAAAAGCTTTCGATTACTTGAAAAGCTGAAACCGTATTAAATATGGCAGCCATACCGTCTGTCTTGTCTTTCTTATAATGCAGCTGTTTGAAGCCAGCTCACAAATTGATTAGAAACTCAGCTTGTACTTCTCAGTCCAAGAAGATATTTAGACAGAAATATTGCGTATTTGTCCCTCTTTCTAAGGACCAAATTCTTGAACACAAGGAACACCTTAATTTCGACATACAGTAGACTCTCACTCAAAGCTAATTCGCTCAAATTCGCTGTAGTTCTTCCTATTTTATCGTGATTCTTTATAATTGAGCGCTTTTGTGGAATTTACAAAGGATTTCACGCTCAATTCTATCGCTAAACCGGATGACATTTTGCCCCATATTCCCGATTGAGAGAGAGAGTCTACTGTAATCGTCAAAATGTGGAGACTAAATGTTAATTTATCGCAGTTTATTGCGTCTTTTCAAATGTTTCCCTCCGTGACAAAAAGATTGTCAAGTATTTGACACCAGGGTAAAATGTCAAAAAATGCTGTCAATCCCAATAACCAAAGGAAGAGTGGAAAAGTATTGGACATGATGGACATGTCCATAGGACAATCTGAGAAAATGATGAAGAATTCTTTGGGGACAAAAATAAAACATCGAAATAACACTCGTGTCACATTTATTCACAACCCTCCCTCCCTCAAAATGGTCCTTCTCCGCCCACATTTTTTTTTTCTAGGTCACAGTCTCTGCTTCTTGGGTGCCTCTAAATCATTTTCCTCGTGACATTCATCATTGGTACGTTTTGTTGCTACCTGGGGCCGTTGATATTCAGCTCCTGGAAATAAATATGTCGAACTACCAACACGACAGAATACACCAGAATCCTCCATTGAATTGCTACTCTCTCCAATTCCTGAATCATCACGCAAACACGATGGCGCTGCTAGTGTTGCCTTACCATCTGGTGGTCCATCCAATGTGTCTCCGCTAGGTGAGAATTTTGGTGTGTTACATGTATATGTACCAGTTATTTCACTAAGTTTCTGCTCTCGCCAACAGATGTCACGCCATTCACCACCCAATTCATTACACAAATGATCAATTATTACATCAGAATCACCCAAAAGTTCAACATCAAATCGCATATGGGGCAATGGTTCGCGATTTATCAGGATTTGGGGCACTCTGGATGGTACTGAGCTGGGAATTAGTGCCACAGGACGTACCTGAAAAGGATAAAATTGCATGGAAAAAATATTTTTTTGATTTTTTTTTCAAGGGGGTAATAACTGAGCTAAGAAAAAGTCGGTCTGTATTCACATATTCACTGTTTTGTATGGAGAAACATTAAAATACTCATCACTACTCACACATTTACCTAGAAGTGAATATATATTCACCTAAAAGTGAATATATAGGAAGTAGAAAAAAAATATAAGTCGGCTTATCTTCTGATTTCTTACATATAAAATAATTGTGATTTTAGTCACAATTGCGGCTTCTGGGCTATAATTTTGGATGTTGGTTCTTTTTCACGAGATATTTTCATTAGTAATTGTATTTCTGACAATTTTGCTGAATATTCTATCACCAAAGTACAGTAAAAACCATTTTACAAAATTGAACTCCTTCACCCTTCAACGGAAAATCATCATTTGAAATTCAAAATATTTGAACACGTTCTTCCCAGCGTGCACCAAATGCTAAGCTTTCTCAAATCATCTGAAAAGAAATATATTTTCAGCTGAGTTCTGCTAACCTTGAAGTGACCTTCACGATCGCAGCGGCGATTTGTCAAAGTTATTCTTTTTCCCCAATCGAGTGAGAGACTTTAACTCTTTCGTCTCCTTTGGGACTCTGGGTATCCATGGAAAATATAATTTTTTTAGACTATTTAGAATCGATAAAATTCCGATTCTTCTGGATAATTACAAACTATAAGGATGTCCAAATCTAGGATATTTTTTGCAGGATCCCAATTAACTCCTGAGCTAAGATATTCTTGGTCAAAAATCGTGAATTTTCGATTTTCTGCTCCCTTGCAGATTTTGTGACTTTTTTGATATTTCTAGACCCGAATAAGGAAAAACCTCTCGGGGCCAATAAGTATGATAACTATCAATTGCAGATTACATAAATTCGAAAAACAATTTTTTCATAAATTTTCAAAAAAAATTGTTCAAAGTTGATGGGAATTCTCGTCCGCAAAAATCTTGAGATCAAATCGACGGCTCCATTCCAAACTACTCTAAGTCGACTTAGAATTATATTACTCCGAGAGATATGTTGTTCCCGGGACCGAGATCTACAACTGGTGAAAATTTGGTGGTCATCCGGCGTTCGGGTAACGAGATATTCAATTTTTTCGAAAAAAAATTTACACGGGCAGCATAGGAAATCGCCAACTTCAAATGGCTCTCCTGAAATGTTGTCATTCTGAGATAGAATAGTATGGAATGGAACCGTCGAAATGTAAGGTTATCCCGCCAATGTCCGCCATTTGCTTTTTGACACCAACCTTGTAAGAAAATTCCAAGCGGGAGCGAAATTTTTGTCAATATCCCAGCTGACCAAAGTTAACAACCAACAGCTCTGGGTACCAGAATGTTTACAGCGCTGGTAACAGTTTTGGGCCAGTGGAAAGTAGCACTGAGTTGGCCTAAAATTGTTACCAACGCTGGCAAGTTTTTAAGGTACAGCACACGAGTAGCATAGCGGCGAATTTCGTAACTAAAACGCGTCTTGTTCAGAATGACAGCTGGACATTTTCCACCGCGGAAAATGTATTAAATTTAGTTTCTTGTGGTGTCTCAGTGGAAAAAATTTCTTCTCAAGGTAAGTTTAAATCAGTGTGCAAGTTTTTTCTTTATTTTCCTCAAGAAATACTCTCATAAGTGCCTGAAATTGCGTAGATTCGTGGCTTTTTAAGATTTTCCGATTTTCCACGTCCTGCTAGTCTGAGATCGGCCAGACTCCCTTAAATATCGCATTCACAGCCCTCATTGATGAACTTCCAGATCGATTTTCCACTTCCGGCCAGATATTTTCGCCCAAAAATAGAAAATTTCCCACAAATTATGCAAGTGCGCGACCTCCCAGATTTTAACGTGTTTTTCATGTCCTGCTTGCCCCTAATTGGCTAGAATTCTTTTCCATAGTCCTCACTGATATACCCTCTACCCGATTTTCCACTTCCGGCCAGAGATTTCTATCCAAAAATTTAAAATATTTCACAAATTATGCAAATGCGCAACCTCCCAGATTTTAACGTGTTTTTTACATCCTGCTGACCTGCAATTGACCAGAATCCTGTAGATGTAGCATCAATAGCCCTCACTGATGTACTTTCTACCCGATTTTCTGCTTCCGGTCAGAGAATTCCACTCGAAAATAGAAAATTTTCCAGAAATTGTGTGAATGCGCGAGTTTGTTGATTTTGACATATTTTTCGCATTCTGCTTGCAAAAATTCATCCTAAATCACTTGGATTTCCCATCCAAGGTCTTCACTGGTATACCTTTTCCACGACTTTCCACTTCCGGCCAAAAATTTCCGGAAGTTGCACATTTGTTCTTATCACGCTGGCCAAAGATCGACCAGAATAAATTGGATGTCTAAATCCACAACCGTCATTGATATACTTTTTTTACGATTTTCCACCTCCGGCTGGAAATTTCTTCCAAAAAATAAACAATTTTCCAGAAGTTACACGAGTACGCGGACTTCGGAATTTTTATACTTTGTTGATCGTCTTTGCCAGACTTGCCAGATATCTGCCCAAATTCCTAAGATGTGTTTTTTACATCACTTATTGGCATACTTTCTTCAGAATCTTCAACTTCCGTTCCGACATTTTTGCATAAAACCAAAAATTAGACTTATCATTTTTTTTAAATTTTTTCTTACATGATCCTGAGGATGAATCACATGAACCTGTGGGCCTGAAAGCGGATTTGGGAAAGTCTAGCACGGAGAAAATTCCGACAGATCATCCCAAAGGCAAGAGACAAGAGGCAAGGAGGCAAGAGATAAGACAGCACCAGACAGCTTGAGAATAAGTGCAACAATTCCTGCCTCATTCGGTATTTTTAAGATATTGTGATTTTCTTTATTTTTTTATATGAAATAAAATGTAATTTAATTAAAAAAATGTTTTATTATTTAAAAAAGTAAAAAACGATTTTGAAAAACTCTTGTTAACACAGAAGTAACACTGGTGTTAACAGAATGGTAACAACTCTGGTAACAGAATGTTAACAGCGACAGCTAAAAATTTAGCTATTAGTTCCACTAGTGTCCACCATGAACGCAAAAGTGTCTCATTTTGGAACAAAAAGTCAGATGAATTTGTTAGGCAACCTAACAACTCTGTTAACAGAGTTGTTGGTCAGTTGGGATATTTCATTATGTTTAGCCGGCTGACAAAAATATAATTTTGACAGCCGCCGCTGAATTTTTTTAGACTCACACCTCCGAAGTGTCAAATTTACATGAATTTCTTTCTTTTCATTTTGTTTTTCTAATAAAATGGTGTGATTTTGAGGTTTTATGTTGTAAATTGTGTTCTTAAAAGGTGTTTAAAAAGTTCTAAAACCTTCATTATTGTGAAAATTTAGAATTCCAATGCGTGTGTGATGATATTTTGTGAAGAATTGCGGGGGTTCGGTGCACCATTTTTCAGATGAGTTTCTTTAGAAATTGTGCAGTTTCAAAGCAAAAAAAACTCACAAATTCAGGATTCATAAGCCTTACTTGGAATAAATTATTGAATTTGAAAGGAAAATCAATCGTATTGAATCGAAATCTGAGGGTTTTTAACAACTTTTCGGAAGTGACCGTTAATTTCACAATTTCAAAAACCCCAATACTCCAGCCGCCATGTTGTGAGCACACCTTCTTAGTTCGTTACATCATGTGAAAATCCTATTTTATTCTGCTAACTGTGCTCGCTGGGAATGCACTTTTGCAGAGGGCGCTAGTATAGCAAATTTACCGCACTTGCACTCGGAATTTTTCCTGGGAATTCCGTCAGTTTCTTTTTTTGCAAATGCCAAATGTCTTTTGACATCAGACAGCCCAGCAAAGACAGCGAAATGTCATCAACAATGCAAATGACATTTCGCTGTTTGAAAGCGTGTTTGCTACTTGTACTAAAATTCAAAGTTCTTGGGAAATGGTGAAAATATTCGCATATTCACCAAAAAAAAATGGGAAAAATACTCTGTATTCACCAGTTATTACCCCTTTGTTTTTTTTTAAGTGTTTAAAGTGCAAATGAACCTTGAGACTTGATCCTATGACTATGAGTAGATCGCAGGCATCACGGTCAGCCATGATGGCATCGTGAAAGGCGGTGGGTAGTCCTTCTCCGAAAAAAACAATATCAGGCTTCATGATGCCAGCCTGAACGAGTCCTTCGGGCAATTCAGCCATTGCAGCTGACATTGATTCCCGGTCTGGCTGACAAATGGCACACATTGGTATCCGTTGTGCCCTTATATCATCAGCAATCGCACTTGCATCAACCCGATTGCCACATCGTGTACACGATGCTGTCCCAAAGCTACCATGACACTCAATAACCCTCTCAATACCTGCTAATCGCTCCAATGTATCAATATTCTGTGTATAATTCCTCAGCAATCGTCCACATTCCTCCAGTCGCCGGATAAATCGATGACATGGACTCGGTCTAAATTGTCCCGGATAGATATCACGGGCAAAACGATAAAATGGCCGTGGATCACGACTGAAGTAACTAATATCGAACATTGCCTGTGGCTCTGCCAAATCAGGAAAATCCACTGCCAATCGCCTATAAATACCGTCACGTGATCGAAAATCCGGAATACCACATGATACACTAACTCCAGCTCCTGTCAACACCAAAATTCTCTGTGAATGCTTCAGTAATCTCACAGTATCGTCCACCGTATTAATATGGGGCAATTTGTGACGTTTTGCCGTTGCCTGTGCCAAAAATGAGATGATATACCATAAAAGTCCTTCGGGCAGACTCGTACCATTGCCCCCAGCCATTAGAGCGTCCAAAATGACACGTGGACTGATACCGGATAGCAATTGGGATTGTATCCATGTGGCTGAGGTAGGATCAAGTGCCATTTGCAGGATATCTGACATTGATGACAATTGTGAATCACTTTCGCTAGTGTCAGTATCAGAATCACTGCTGCTATCAGTACTGCTACTGCTTGAATCAACACCCGATGACAGTCTTTTGCTGTCATCATTCAACTTTAAGCGTTCTTCGCTATTTTCCCGTTCACATTGCGTGCCATCTGTTAAAGAAACATAATTGTTTATTAGAAATTGAATGACTACACATAATAATAATAATAATAATAATAATATTTATTGTTTCATGCCCATAGTACACATAAGATACATCTAGGACTATACATAATTGAGTTTAAATCACGCCTGAGCTAAAAGAAAAGCCTAAGTAAATTTAATGGTGCCAGTTGGGATTCTTCGAAATGCCGCGAAAATTCACGTAGAACAAAATGAGAGGTTTTTCAATTTGAAAATTGTTTAATTCCATAGAGTTAAGTCATTTTCACAAGAAAATCCTTTTAACAATTTATTTGAATACAGTTATTTTGGGTTAATTGTGAATAATTGTCGATATTGCAACAAAAACATTGGGATGAAATTATGAGCTGGAAGACAGATATTCTTTTGAGCTGTCCCAAAATTCAGGAAAAGTTTGAGAAAAATCCTTTTGTACAACAATTATTTTGGTTAATAAGGAATGCAAAAGTACGTATTGCAAGAAGGGACACGACCTGCTAATAAGGATAAAATAGAGAAGAAAATATTTTGTCGCGATTTTCAGTGATTTTTTTGCAAACGCAGCGCCGCCAGACGTTTGTCAAGTGAGTTATTTGTGTCTCTATCTCTTACTTAATTTCTTTGTATTTCTGGAAGATTCAAGTAAAAGGGTGTTTAGTGAAGAGCTATCCGTCTTCCGACAAAGATATCAAGAAGACAATTTATTTTTATAAGATTTTTTCTTTCTATTATGTTTTTTGGCGCAAAAATATTCATCATGGCACCGTGAATGAGCGGGATTAGTGTTACCAGAACGTTAATCTGCAATTTCCATTAGAACTATCAACACAAAATTTCCGATACTACACGACTTTTAATAAGCACAGGTCTGAATTACACTATGCAACACGATTTTTGGCACACGCATCTCACATGGTACATTTGATAGAGTCGAGTCCTCTGATCACGAATCTGTTCTTGGTTTTTCTCCTGTACGTCACAATTTTCTTTAATTATTTTTTTTTGTTTTTTTTCTATTTTGTCTCATATTATCAATTATTCCTCCGGATTAATTTCTATTAATTTTCCGGATTATTTTCCGGATTATTTCCGGACTATTTTCCGGATTAATTTCTATTAATTCTTAAAAAATCAACATTTTTTCTGCATATTTTATAAATTTATTTTTCTGAAATACCATGCAAACAGACGGAATTCCCACGGGAATTCCCAGAAGCAATTCGTCAGTTAAATAAGCATTTGTCGTAACTTCCTTTTGACAACTTTTTAGGAGACGAAATTTTCAGTTCAATATTATTTTTCTTAAAAATGAGCCCCGAATGCGATACTTTTGAGTCAAAATAATAAAAGTGGCACTAATAAACTGCAAGTTAACTCGAGAAAATCTTTATAAAATTATTTAAAAGCTGCAATATTGAGAAATATGTTAGAAGAAACACAGTAATATTTTATCGTAACTTTCATCGTTTATAGAGCCGTAACTTCTGATTTTTATGGAGATCCTGGAAGTTACGACAATTTTCTAAAATGCATTATATCAATTTGAATTATTCTAGTGATAATAAGCGCCTTTATTTGACTAAATTAGTCAATTAAACTGTGGTCCTTGTCACTAAAAGCTATTATTTCATAAATTTTATTTAATAAATTTTGTGCGCCACGTCGCTTGTTTTGTTTTGAATTAATGACAGATGGGCAGGGATTTTTTCTCACTTTTTTCTCGCAAATATTGAATTAAAATGATTTAATGTTGCATTATTCGCACTGTCTTTGGATATTTGGAAGAGTTTATAAACGTTTTAATGAGAAATATTGCAATTTTGCTGCAAATTACAAGCCACGCAAGTGAGCAAAAGATGTTACGGCAAATGCTGATTATTGAAAATTTTGTATGGAAATTTGTCGTAACTTCTCCAAAAATGGAAGTTACGACAAATTCTGATGAATTTTTCCTAAAATTACGGGCACTTACGATAAATTTTGTTTAAAATAATTTTTATTGGGCTTATAAAAGTTTCTTTTTCACAAGTGCGTTTAATAAACAAAATTACGCCGATTCTAAATATGTATTATATCCCAAAATCGCAAAAATGTAGTTACGACAAATGCTGATTTAACTGACGAATTGCACTTAATAGTTTTAATTTTACTATGATTATACACATATTTTTCAATATAAATTTTTCACATTTCCTATTATTATTCAATTTCTTGGAAAATTTATCCAGTTTTAACCTAATCCAAGATTAATATTTGTAAGAATTTTAGCCGTCAGATTATTGATAAATGAACCATCCGACATGTCAAAAAACTTTTGCACTGGGGATGCAACCTCGCGAATAAATCTTTAAATATTTCGGTATTGAAGTCTTTTGGATACAAAATATTTATCACACAACACTCCAGGGACTTGAGCAAGACCTCTGAACCACAAAATTTAATTTTCCAAATAAATAATTTGAGCAATTTTCCTGCAAAACACTGCTCAAATTTCATTTAATTTCTGTCGGTACTGTCTTTTTCCGAATCACAACACAAATCTCTACCGGAAGAGCTTTTCCTCCCAATTTTTAACTATTATAATTATAGATAAACACGCGAAAACTATCAATTCTTTGCAAAATAATTCTAAAATGAATTAATATTGTGTCTGCCATTTGACAATTCTGAATGACACAGCGACACTGACACTGGAAACCGCTGGATAGTGTTCATTTTTCCACAAAATTGACCTCCTTTTTGCAAAAAATTGATCTCCTTTTGCAAAAAAAGTTGGTTGGAAAATGGGTTACTAAATTTTTTGGTTAATTACATGGAGTGACGACCAACTTTTGACATCCTTTTGCAAACTACTTTTCTCAGAGTATGACCGGAAAATTCGCCATTTTGAATTATTGAAGGTCAAAGGTCAAATACTTTCGAAGGCTCATTTTTCAATTTGCTTAAAATTTGATTTTTTTTTTAGAAAAGTATTGCAAATTAGAACCCGACTGCATCGGTTTTCATCGGTAATGAATCGGTTAAGTACCGATTTTTTGATTTTCAAATGCTTTTGTGATTTATGAATCAAGTTGATATCTTTTAGTAAGATCAGTGATTCCAAAAGATTATGCAAAAAGCTAATTCACGGTGAGTTCTATCTCGTGAGTTCGAGCATTCCGCAAAGCTGGGACACTTTGCCATCTCTTTTAAATAAAATAATGAATTAAAAGAAATGAAATTACAACAATAATAAAGAGTAATTTGAAAGATAATAAAAAAATATATGAAAAAGTAGATTTTGGGCTGAAAATTTCAATATTCAAAGAAGAAACTCCTTTCTGAACAGATCACACCGGAAACCGACCACAATTCAATTTTCAATTTCAGTTTTTCTGACTCTTAGTAATATTTACTAATAGTATTTAGCTTATAATAAATGATTATTGAAAGATTAGATTAATTTTAGAATGTAAGAGCTAGGTTTTAATATTATATCATTTTTGCCCAAAAAAACTCATTTTTGACTGATCTTCAAATTATAAATTTTTTAGCTTATAGTAAGGCCATGTAACTCCGACGATTGCAAAACTCGGATGCCGCGACCGATTTAACTCCGATACATCCACTTAAAATATAATTTATATTTTTATTTCTGTAATTAATTACTGAAGTATCATAATATAACTATTCTACTTTAAGAAAAACCAAAAATTATATTTTTATCGGTTTAATAAGTGGGTAAAAGAAATATTTTTTAAGCTCGGGTCAGCTGGGTTGTGTACTAAAAATTTAATTTCTGAGAAAATTTTGCTGTTGACAGCTCGTCGCTGGAAAAAGTTTAGTGTTTTTTCTATATAATAAAACATTATTTGCAATCAAAATTATTAATAAAAGTTAGTGTAGTTATTGATCTACAAGGTGAGTAAGAGTTTATTGATAATATATTAATAATTCATACAGAAATAAGTGATTTTTGTGAATGTTTACATTTCGATGCAAGTCGGATGCGGTGAAAGTCAATGTTTTGGTTCAGAATTTGCATTGTTCAGGACTCTTTTTCTGTTTCAGATGCCAAAGGGAACAAAAGAAAAGACCTATAAGGACAAGCCCTACTCTAAGGAAGGTCTTAGGAATGCCTTGCAGTGTGTACGAGATGGTTCTACCATAGCATATGCATCCAAAACATTTAATGTCCCAAGAACAACACTGCACAACAAATTGACCGGCAAATACCCAGAGGAGTGCCCCAATGGCAGGCCAACAATTCTTTCAAAAGAACAAGAAGAAGAGCTTGTCAAATGGATCCTGGGATGTGCGGATGGCTGGCATCCCATCGGGAAGGAACAAGTTCTGGACAGCGTTAAACTCATCTGTGAGGTCTACAAAATTCCAAACCATTTTACAGCTGGAAGACCCGGAGACGTTTGGTTCAGGAATTTTCTTAAGCGTCATCCAGAGCTCAGCATGCGCAAGCCAAAATCCTTCTCATTGGAAAGAGCTACTGTTACTGCTGAAGACCTCACGGAATGGTTTCAGAATTGTCTTAAATATTTCACAGAACACAACCTTCTGAGCATTTCACCAGACCGTGTTTTTAATTGCAACGAAAGTGCCTTCTTTTTGACACCGGAAGATGGAAATGTCTTGTCCAGGAGAGGTTCACGTGTAGTTCCATCTCTTAAAAATTCAGGACCGAAGCAATGTATCACAGTACTCCTCAGGGTGTCAGCTACTGGCGAACTTGCTCCTCCAATGGCTGTTCATAAAACTGACATTACTCCAAAAATTGCCATTCACAACGCAGAAGGATGGAAAATGGGAACGTCACCACAGAGTGGCTGGATAGATGGGCCACTTTTCTATGCTGGTCTTTATTTCCCGAAAATTGTTTTCCAACATTCAGAGGAGTCCATTATCAATAACCAGCACGATCAGGCCACCGACAATAATCCTTCAAATGATCCAGTCATCCCTGGAAACCAACTCTCTGCAACTTCTGAGACTCAACCGATCTTCGACACACTAAAACAATGCTATTTCTGGCCAGGAGAAATTCCAAAACGTCGTCAGAAGAAGAGGGTCAAAGCCAGCAATGTCAAACACCAGTATATTGTATCTTCCGAGGAAATTATCGCGGAACAGGAGGAAAAATTGAGGCAGGATTTACAAAAAAAGAAAGAAATTGCTGAACGGAAGTTGACCAGAGAGAGGAACAAAAATATAAGGGCAGAAGAAAAGGAGATAAAACTAAAGGAGAAAAACATGGTAAAGGAAAAGGCTCAAATGCCAATTGAAGCTGAAAAGAAAAAACGTGGAAGGAAGTCAGCCAAGAAAACCGAGGAAAAATCAAAGAATTGAGTGCAATCTTAAAATAAATAAAAATATATATAATTAATTAATAAATTAATGAAATGAATTGATGGAATAAAACTCTAAAAAATGTTTTTGAAATAATATCTTCTCATTTTTATGCATTAAACTTTTCCTTAAAATGAGCATCCGAGTTTGATCGAATTCAACGGAGTTACAAAAAAGCATCGCAGTAACATTCTTGCGCATATATTAATATTATCGTAATTTTATTAAATTTCATCAATATTATTGCTAAAATTCTATTTCTATCATGATTCTAAATTAAACAAAGAATAATTCTATTGATTTGGAATGGCGAAAAAAATATTTCATCAGTCCAAAAACAAGCATTAAAGTCGCACTCAATGAAAAGTATCCGGATTACCTCTCTTTACTATATGTATTTTCTCATATTTTGTTTAAAAATATTCTTATGTTTATATATGAAACTGTTTCAGTCAATAGAACTGGATATTACAGCGTTTTCCCGGTCCAAATCAGGTGTATTTAAACTTACGAAGGGTGTATTTAATGTTTTTAACGTTACCGTGTAAACAGACGGAATTTCCCACGGGAATTCCCACGAATTTTTTTATTCCGGATGGGAATTCCGAATGGAAATTCCCATATTGAACTGTCAAATTTTTACCATCCGCTCTATGCGCCTCTGGTGGACTTCAAGCGCAACACAAAAATGCTCCGAAAATTTGAATTTCAAATTGTGTTTTTTTCCGAATATAAATAACAGAATGTGTATTTAGAAGATATTTCACGTACTTTTTTATTATAAATATTTTTATAAATATTATATAAAATACTTTAAAATTTTATTTCCAAAAAAAGTAAACAACAAAAAAATATTGAAGTATTGTTTTACATCCGAAAAGGCAGTTTATATTCGTCGGTTCCGAAGAAGACTATTGTAAGTCTACTTACAATAGTATAAAAAGATGGTATCATTGGATGCAGAAACCTTAGATCTATATCCCCACAAAATTTTATGTTGATTAAGATATTCCTGCAAAAGTTACAAGAAAAAAACTTAAAATCAGTGTGCCCAATTATTGAGTTTTTTGCCCACAATTTTGCTATAATTAATTTAAAAGTAGTGTTAACTAGAATATATTCAATGCGTAAGTATGATAAAATAGTTTCAAAAGCTGAAAAGTATACTAATTGCAGTGAAATTAATGAAAATAAATTTTAGCTGTCAAACTTTAAACCCCATTCCTGTAAAATTTACATTTTGGACTTACAATAGTCTTCTTCGGAACCGACGATATGGTTTCTGGCTGTAACTTTTAATAGTGAACTTCTACAGTTTTTATTATTCTTTGTATTTTCTTATCTAAATTATTATATTCTTTACATTTTTCAATAATGGGATTTATTGAAAAATATAAATTTTGAATCTGCCTTTCCAATCATTTAAACCTCTTCCGAAATGTTATTGATGAATAGTTAATTCAATCCAGAAACACTAAAATACTTTCAAAAATTACTATAGTATTATTATTCGATTTCAAATTTGCTTTTAAAATCAATGTTTTGATCACTACAGGAGATTTTACATGTTTTTTTTTCATATATTATTTGCTTAAAAACACTCCAAGTTAAATTTTCGGAATTTTCCGGAAGCAAAAAGCTATCTCGAGTGAGATAGCTTTTTTCCATTTTGGGCATTATTGCAGTTGATTTTCAATGAAAGTATGATCAAATTGTGATACAAAATATTATTTTTAGCTATTTTAAATTATTTTCATGTGATATTCAACATATTGTCTCATTTATTAATAAAATTTGAGAAGAATATCACAAAATAAGTCCCTGGAGCGCATGAAATCATTTTTTTTAAATAGAATTTAGCAATACTATGAAGGAATGGTATGTTTATAAAAAGTAGAGATCGATATATGAAGCAGAAAATATATAAGTCGGCGTATCTTAAGATACCTAATATAAAATAATTGTGATACTAGTCCCAATTACAGCTTCTGGACTGCAATTTTGGTTGTTGCTTGTTTTTGACGAGATATTTTTTAATGCCGGTCGCATTTTCTGACAATCTTGGTCTCAAACTATAGTAACTAGGATATATATCCTGCAAAAAACATCCTTGATGAATAATTCAATGATTCCCGATGGTTTAGAGATGAAAAACCATTTCACAAAATTGATTATTTCTCTTTCCAACGGAAAATCACGATTTGAAATTCAAAATATTTGGACGCGTTCGGGCAGTTTCTTGCACTTTTGCAGAGGGCGCTAGTATAGCAAATTTCCCACTTGCCGTGTAAACAGACGGAATTCCCACGGGAATTCCCATGAGATTTTCCATTCCGGATGGGAATTCCGGATGGAAATTCCCATATTGAACTGTCAAATTTTTACCATCCGCTCTATGCGCCTCTGGTGGGCTTCAAGCGCAACACAAAAATGCTCCGAAGATTTGAATTTCAAATTGTGTTTTTTCCGAATATAAATAACGGAATATATATCTGGAAGATATTTTAGGTACTTTATTTTACTAAAATGGCTCTATTATATTACGTGTTGTCTTTTATACTCAATTATTAATATGACAAAGTCTTTAGAATAATTGAAACAGCTTTTGGGATACTCTCAAATAGATTTAGGATAATTCGGGGGGAAATCGAAGTACAACCAGAGTTTTCTACTACTATTGTACAGGCTGTAATTCCTCTCCACAAATTTATAAGAAAGACCAGCCATAGTAAAGATCTAATTTTTGAAAATGTTCTTAACATTGATGTTTTAGAAGGAAATAATAGACATATCCCCGGCACACCAAGCAGCGAAGCGAATTTAAGCAGAGATAAATATATAGATTATTTGTATAATAATTGAATGGACATTGTTCGAAAGAAGATGTCTGTAAAAAAATTTAAAACTCTATTTTCAATAAATTGAACGATAAAAAGAATATTCTTCTTTTATTTCAAAGTAATATTTTATAGCCGAAAATTTAATTTCTAAGGTTTCCGGCTATAACTGCTATTAATGAACTTCGACAGCTCTTACTATTCTTTAAGTTCCTTCTCTAAATTATTATATTCTTTACATTTTTTAATAATGGAATCTAGTGAAAAAGATATGTTTTGAATCTGCCTTTCCACTTATTAAAACCACTTCTGAAATATTATTGATGAATATTTAATTCACTCCAGAAACACTAATATTTTCAAAATTATTATATTATTATTAATCGGTTTTTTAATTTGCTTTCAAAAAAATTTTTTGATCACTATAGTAGATTTTACAAGTTTTTTCATATATTACTTGCTCAAAAACACCCCAAATAAAATTTTCGGAATTTTCCGGAAGCAAAAAGCTATCTCGAGAGAGATAGCTTTTTGCCATTTTAGAAAATTGAATATTTCACCCTCCAACGGAAAATTTCCATTTGAAATTCAAAATATTTCAAGACATTCGGGCAGTTTCGTGCACTTTTGCAGAGGGCGCTTGTATAGCAAATTTACCATTTGCTCGTGGGAATTCCCGTGGGAATTCCGTCTGTTTGCACGGTTGCTAGTGGAAATTCCCGTGGAAATTCCGTCTGTTTGCACGGTTATTGAGGAAGTTTCATGAAAGGAAAAAAGTTTTTCCAACAATTACAAAAGGGAATTGAAAGGACATGTAAAGAACTAGCTCCAGTTAAATTTTCAAAGAGATTCCTCAAAAATTGTGGGACTAGTTACTATTTCAATTTTGCCAATTTGTATGACAATTTGTACACCATTTTTTTGGCTTTCAAACAGCCTTAAGAAGTTGCGTAATAGGGTCCGCAACCTTATTAAATTTTGGAAAAAGAAACATTTCAGTAAAACTCTGAACTCTGATCTCCGAAACCGAAAACTCTTTGGATCCTTTGGAGTAATATTAAGAAACTTGGTCTACGACCGTCTGTACCAGGTGACGATCTAACCCTTTATTTTCTCTTTTTCTTCCGTTTGTGTTCTGAGAGGGTTTTAGCTTCAGCTGTGTTTCACAAGAAAATGTAATCTATGCTATCTCCCGTATCAAGTCGAATGCCATGGAGTGTGATGGTGTCTCTCTTGATTTTATTAAAATTCTTCTCCTGGTTATCATCCCGGTGCTCACTGATCTCTTCAATCACGTTATTGTTACTTCTACCACCGTTTAAATTATTATACAATGGTTCGACGCAGGTTTTTTTTTTTAACAATATTTTATATTGTACATCCCCAAAGTTCTGTCCCGTAACTGATAATGGATTCATTTAAAGAATGATCTATCTGATACTACGGATACTTTTTTTTCTGATCAATTATATACAATATTAATAATATATTATCCGTATTACCCGAAATATCTGTTGGATGTTCCATTGTAGCATTCCCAATGTCAGCACAATGTTTTTTGTACAATTAAATGTGCATTGGGAGAGAAGAACCAAAAATTTAAAAAAAAAAAAAATCAAGTGATTTTGGAGGGAAATTGAGTGAGAAAATGTCCACAGGTAGCGCCTTCCTCCAACAGTCACCTCACATGCTCCACCTGGTGGTCGATCATCGCACAAAAGTTTGACAACAACAAAGCAAATAATACAACCACGCAGCGTCCGTAAGGGACACAAAACAATTTTTTTTAAACAATTTCACCCTAAAATGCTCTTTTTTCACCCAAAATACCGCAACACCAATTAATTCACATAGATTGATACAGTCAATTTATGCTGAATTTATGCTAAATTTTTATGTGCTACAGCCCCTTTTTTGCAAATCACTTTGCAACACACAAAACACATGTCAAATATTAAAACGCCATTTTGGACGAACAGCCATTTTTCCCTATAAATACAATTTCACCATTGCTCTGGGTCACCATGTCAAATTGCCCATGGTATCTTCTTCTTGTTCTTCTTTTTCTGGCATTTTTTCCAGGAACTGTCTGTGGATATTTCCCTAAAGCGAATCAGACAATTCCAATGGAGGATTTGTCTAGTGCTTTTCCAACCCTTTTAAATTTTTTTTGGTCAAAGGGCAATGGGCAAAAGTGGTCTCGGTAGGTGCAGTTCATCAATGGTACCTAACCCGTGCCGGATTTAAGTGGGTTCCCCGAGGCTATGGCATCGGGCCTTCACATTTAAGAAGTTTACTACGTAAGTCACAATGGCCACAAAATAAAAATTATTACAATAAAAAAAAACTACAGTTTAACCTGCTTTAAGTATTAAACAATTAAAGCATTTAATACAGACCTGAGCTAAAATAAAAGCCGAAGTGAATTTAATGGTGCCAGTTGGGATTCTTCGAAATGCCGCGAAAATTCACGTTGAGAAAATGAGAGGTTTTTTAATGTGAAAATTGTTTAATTCCTTAGAGTTAAGTCATTTTCACAAGAAAATCCTTTTAATAATTTATTTGAATACAGTTATTTTGGGTTAATTGTGAATAATTGTCGATATTACAACAAAAACATTGAGAGGAAATTTTGAACTGGAAGACTGATATTCTTTTGAGCTGTCCCAAAATTCAGGATAAGTTTGAGAAAAAATCCTTTTGTACAACAATTATTTTGGTTAATAAGGAATGCAAAAGTACGTATTGCAAGAAGGGACACGACCTGCTAATAAGGATAAAATAGAGAAGAAAATATTTTGTCGCACTTCAGACGTTTGTCAAGTGAGTTCTTTGTATCTCTATCTCTCTCTCACAGTTGAATTGCGCGCGATTTAAGAACTTTCCAATTGAAGTGATATTTGCATTTAATTTCTTTGTATTTCTGCAAGATTCAAGTAAAAGGATGTATCGTGAACAACTATCCGTCTTCCGACAAAGATATCAAGAAAACAATTTATTTTTATAAGATTTTTTCTTTCTATTATGTTTTTTGGCGCAAAAATATTCATCAAGGCACCGTGAATGAGCGGGATTAGTGTTACCAGAACGTTAATCTGCAATTTCCATTAGAACTATCAACACAAAATTTCCGATATTACACGACTTTTAACGACCACAGGTCTGATTTAATATGTAAAAATATATTTAAAAAAAAAATAGCGTTGAAACAGCCTGCATTTTGGAAAAGATTTTCTTTTTTTTCGTCCTGAGGGCCCCATTCTAAATCATTATTTTATTTACAATATTGTTAAGAATCGCTAAAAACTTTCTTATAATATGGTAGAAAAAAAAAAACAATGTACTCAATTCCAAAAATAGTTTCAAATAATTTACTGACATTAATAAAGTTTTTCTTTATCTAACTTAAACTGTCTATACATTAGGAAAAATATGGATGAGTGGCACTTCAATAATACTATTGATAAAAAGCTTCAATTATTGAAGAGAATTATTGAAGAAAATGCCTCCACACAGGAACTAATACGTTTCAATATTGACACTTTGTATCATTTCTCGAGTCTCCTAGCGGCTTGAGATTATTTTTCGTGAAAATTTATTATTTGGCTGCTGGAAAAGCGTGGAAAGTGTTTATTGAAGTTCATTAGGATAGTTTTTTAATGAATATTAGTGGAAAATTTACCAAAAGTGCGAAGAAGAAGTGTTTTCTAGAGATGTTTTTTGTAGTGGGATTCAACCAAGTTTTACTAGAAGTTTTCACTAGTCTTTTTTTTTAAATTATTGTTAGTAGGGTAGAGTCAGTACTTTTTCGCCAGTAAGCCCTTTTTCGCCACCTAAATTAAAATCACATTTTAAGAGAATTATTGAGTTCATGGAACTACGAAATGAGTGTTATTTCGTGACCTCTAGCCAAATGAATCAGAAAAGCATATCAGATGCTCCACCGACTAGATTATTTGCAAGTTAATTAAAGAAATTGCCAACAAGGTGAACAATCATAAAAAAAATATGGAGTTCTTAAGAAACTTGTCAACGCTCAGACAAATTGTCTTGCATTATTTTATGTTTTTTTCAGTACAGTATTTGATATTTTTCACTGAAATTCAATCCGTTATTAACTAAACTTTGTTCTGATATCATTTTTTAATGTTTTCCAAAAAAAAATAAATAAAGAAATTCGGATGTGGAATGGTGATTTCCCGAGAATCTGTGGAATGCACTCTACAGTAGACTCTCTCTGAATCGGGAATATGGGGCAAAATGTCATCCGGTTTAGCGATAGAATTGAGCGTGAAATCCTTTGTAAATTCCACAAAAAGCGCTCAATTATAAAGAATCACGATAAAATAGGAAGAACTACAGCGAATTTGAGCGAATTAGCTTCATAATTAAGCGTGAAATCTGTCAACAAAATTTGACGCCCGATTGAAAAAGAGCCGATTGAGTGAGAGTCTACTGTACATGTTAGTGGAGCCTCATTGACACAGGTGAAGAAGTTCAAGTATCTCGGGGTGTTATTCACGAGTGATGGTAGGATGGAGGCAGAACTCTCGTCGCGAATCGGTCAGGCTTCTGCAGTTATGAGGGAGCTTGGCAGAAGCGTGTTGAGGAAGGCCGAGCTTAGTCGATCGGCTAAATTATCGGTTTTCAAAGGTGTGTTCATTCCTGTTCTCACCTATGGTCATGAGATTTGGGTAATGACCGAAAGGGTAAGATCGCGAGTACAAGCTGCCGAGATGAGGTACCTTCGAGCGGTTAAATAGATAGATTGTATAGGGAGCATGGTAGGATCTGTGGGCTGCAGACACCTAGGCTCTATTTGAGCCCCTTATGTCTACCCAACAAACCCTACTCCAATTCTTTTAAAACGTCGCTGAACTGCAGAATATCCTGAGCTGCCGCTCTTTTGATATCCTCCAGTGTCAGCACTTCTTTCTTAAAGATCTGAATTCTCTGGCTTGAGAATTTGGAACAATAACATAAAATGTGTTCTACTGTTTCCAGACTCTCTTCACAGCCCCTGCAAGCTGAGGTAACGTCTACACCCAACTTTGCAAGATGTGAATTTAGCCAGTGTCCTGTGTAAATTCCTATAATAACCCTCAAATTCCCCCTGTTAAGATTTAACAAGAGTTGAGATCTATTTAAATCTAATCCATCTATTACAGATTTCGCAAAACTACAGCCTTTTACGTTATTCCAAAGTGCTGTATGCTCTATTCCTGTAATATATTGGAAATAATCTTT
Source organism: Phlebotomus papatasi (assembly GCF_024763615.1). NCBI lineage: Eukaryota > Metazoa > Arthropoda > Insecta > Diptera > Psychodidae > Phlebotomus > Phlebotomus papatasi. The sequence goes on along the minus strand of NC_077226.1, from coordinate 2,038,110 downwards.
CCGTAATTCTTTCTCAACTCCCAAGACTGGTTCAGGGCCTATAAAGTCCTGATATACACCAATCTTCGCGAGTTTATCTGCTATTTCATTTCCTAGAATATCGTTATGATCAGGACACCACAGAAGAATAATATTATTATTCTTTGCTAATCTACAAAGATTAGTCCTGATCTCCTTAACAATTTTAGATGTTATAATACCCTGATATGGCGAAGAAAGTGCCTTTTTGCTATCAGAGATAAAATAAATATTTTTTCCTGTGGGATTTTCGTTCACTAACATATTCGTTGCAATCAGAATAGCTCCGACTTCTGCCAAGAAAACTGTTGTGAACCTTCCCATAGAAAAATAAAATTCATCACCTGTATCTAATCGAAATAAACCTCCTCCAGCTTTCTCCCCTTGCACTGATCCGTCAGTGAAGATTTTAATGTCATCTTCACCTGCTACTGATGACAGTGCATTAAAGAGAAAGGAATTTTCTGTATTTAAAAGTAAAGTACAGTTTGGGATCTCAGCGAAACACTCTGGTGATGTAGAGTCACTAGGCATTTCTAGAAAAGGATATTTGTTAGATATCTCTTTCAAGGCCAAACAGTGCCCTACAACACTGCCTTTCAGTGTCCACAAATCGAGATCGCGTAATCTTAAAGCCCCCTTTGCAGCTTCCATTTCAATGAAAAGTGGAAGAGGCGGTAAACCTAATAGTATCTCTAAAGCAGCTGTTGGAGTCGATCTTATAGCACCCGTAATTGCGATGCAAATATATCTCTGAAATCTAGTTAGAGTATCTTTGACGCATTGCAAATTCACCCTAGGCCACCAAATTACAGCTCCATACGTCACAATAGGCCTGATCATCACGGTGTATATAAAGTAAAAAAACTGCGAAATGCCTTGTCAATTTTTTCGTCCAAATGTTTATTCCAAATAAGCTTCTTGTCAAGGATCAAGCCTAAATATTTGACTTCATCCTTAAGATCGATTTCATTATTAAATAAGATAGGTTTTTTTTTAGTTATTTTAACTTTCTTTTTACGCAGACGAAAGAATTAATCTTGCATACCAAAATCTTATTATTCAAAATTTGACATCTTATCTTATAAGATACGAAAATAAAGTTGCATCGCTCTGTCAGTCAGATCAGAATTCACTCCATAAAGGAGAATGGTCAAATCCGGTCCCGGAATCGCCACGAACTGGACCTATGTCAATGGATAGACATTAGTATAGGTAACAACTTTTGTTCTAGGACCAATGTTCTAAACCATGGAGGAAAAATTCTACAGCATAAAAACTATTTCTTGGAAGAAAGAAAGGTCAAAAGTATATATAGGCACCGGTTCATCTTTATCCAGAGATGAGAGTAGGCGCATTTTTCAGATACTGGTATAAGTATAAAAAAATTTTGAAAGTGATTGAACAGAATTCTGTTCGCTTGGTACGTAATCCCAAGAATTGTGTTTATGCACAGAGAGCGACAATCAGAACAAGTGATTCCCAACCACAATTTTAACCCAAGTAGAGACTGGAAAAAATCCTGTCTCCACCCGGGATCGAACTGGGGTCTTTTCGCTGTCTAGGCGAATGCTCTACCAACTGAGCTATGGGGACACACTGGCTCTGACTGTCTTTTTGCCACTGATCTTGATTAATTGCCAACGTGCACTTCAACTCGTTTTCGACTCGTACCACAAGTCTTGCCAACGGTATCATGCGTACAATTAAACCAGCAGCCCATGTTTTCCATGGATAATTAATTTATTTTGAAAGTGATTGAACAGAATTCTGTTCGCTTGGTACGTAATCCCAAGAATTGTGTTTATGCACAGAGAGCGACAATCAGAACGAGTCGAAAACGAGTTGAAGTGCACGTTGGCAATTAATCAAGATCAGTGGCAAAAAGACAGTCAGAGCCAGTGTGTCCCCATAGCTCAGTTGGTAGAGCATTCGCCTAGACAGCGAAAAGACCCCAGTTCGATCCCGGGTGGAGACAGGATTTTTTCCGGTCTCTACTTGGGTTAAAATTGTGGTTGGGAATCACTTGTTCTGATTGTCGCTCTCTGTGTATAAAAAAATTCTCGAAACCCAGGTCGATAAACGCAGGGAGTCCTTGTAAAAGAGCCTCTATCCTTCCGATAAATCACTATTTTGACAACAAATTACGCAAGAACTGCTAAAGCGATCTTTATGAAATTCGGTATAGGTTCAGTGTATTACTTAAACTTTTAAGCCATGCATACCACCCGCTCCGCCCACTCTCCATTCTGATAGCTCTCATACAAAATGAGAGCATTTTACTTCATAACTCCTTTCTGAGAAGAGGTATTTTCAACAATCCTCACGAAAAACTTTTTGATCAAGCTTGATTGAATAAAAAAGAATGAATAAGTAATAACATTAACAATCATTTTCCAGATTTTTTATATTTCATTTTTCGCCTCATTAAGATTTGTTGGTTCGTGAAAGATAGAAACATATCCTCATTGTATAATCTAATTGGCATTAATGATGATTTTTTTGATATTATAATCAAGATTTTTGGGTGGTACGCTGGTTAAAGAGTCTTCCTTAAGCTTTGTTCCCATGTCGAATTTCAGCTTTTTACCTCCTCTCAGAAAGGAATTATAAGTTAAAATGCTCTCATTTTCTATGGGGGCTACCAGAAGGGATGATGGACGAAGGGTTCGGTATGTATGGTTAAAAAGTTTTCTTTAAGCCTTGTTCGCATGCCGTATTTCAGCATTGTACCTCTTCTCAGAAAGAAGTCGTAAGATAAAATGGCCTCATTTTGTATGAGGGCTATCAGAATGGAGGGTGGCGGGAGGGGGTGATATACATGAATAAAAAGTTTAAGTCATACACTGACCCTATACCGAATTTCATCAAGATCGCCTTTGTAGTTCTTGAGTAATCCGTTGTCAAAACAGCGATATTTCGGAAGGATAAACGCTTTTTTACAAGGACTCCCAGCGTTTATCGTTCTGGGTTCTTGCAATTTTTTAATCTTATATCAGTACCTACAAAATGCGCCTGCTCTCGTTTCTGGCGATTCCGGGACCAGCGCCCATATACTTTTGACCATTCTCCTTTGCAATGTAAACGAAAAAATCGTTAGATTTCAAACAATTTCATGTGTATCACTCTCAAAATCCGTGTGACATTTCGGTCCCGTTCCACGGATAAGCGAGAGTCTACTGTAGCTCAATCGAATTCGGTATGCGAAAGAATGAGATAGTCATATGCAAAACACGTGAGAAAGAAAGGGTTTCGAATTTCGACTTCATGAAATTTTCGATCTAAAAGGTGTGCCGGAGCCATTAAAAACAAAATTTGAAAAAAAAACGATCATGCTGCAATTGCTGCCTTGCGTGTATGTGTGGAATTATACCTGTCATTTTGACATTTTCGTACGATCTCTCTCTCTCTCTCTTGCCTTTGCTATTTCTTGCGAATATTCTCAAGAAATCTCACGATTAATCTCAAAGTGATTCTACAATTTTATTGTTTTTGCTTTTAAAAAAAAAGACTATAATTTTTTTCTTGTCCCAGTTTTTTTTCTAGATTATAAATTTGTGATTTTTTTTGTTAGTGAAAAATATGAAAAATCTGGATTAATTTTTGAAAGAGAGAAAGAGAAAAACAAAATGTTTTGGCAGATATCGATGTGATCGCGAGAATTTTTGACATTTGATCTCCAACCAAAAAAAAAAAGAGGTGTGTGTATTGTTTTTTGAGCAGGAAAAAGGAAAAAAAAACAAGGAAAATAGTAGAGAAAAGTTGGAAAAACAAAAGTCGAAATGAGGATTAAAGATGTGAGATAATGATGCCAACGGAAGTATTAATAGATCAACAATTTATCGAAGCTCTCTGCTGTCATCCAGAAAAACGGACACTACAGGTACATAACCGCAAAAAAAGAAAAAGATCAAACAGGAAATGTCGCTATGAATAATTGCTATTAAATGCTATATAAATGTCATTTCTCAGGATCTCCAATTAATTTACTATGGACTGCACTCTCTGGAGCCCCTTTCAAATCTCCGGGATTCAATTCTGCGAGCTCTGTGCAAGGTTGTTCGCTATGAAAAGCACAATGTCAACGAAATTCTCTACTAGTGAGTAGGCAAAACAAAATTATTTATACAAAAAAAATATTAATTGCATATATTTATTTTTTTTTATGAAAAGCACCGGAGAACTCTCAACTTGTTGGTATATTCTCCTTTCCGGTGCTGTCTTCATTGGAGGATCGATGTTTCTTCCCGGATCCAGGTAAATATGTCAAAAAAAAAGACATTTTCTTGACGTTTACAGCAACGCCATCTATTGTCCCACATTTCCACTGACAATTCCTCTGACATTCAATCACAAAAATGGGTGTGAAGCGTGTGAAATTGAATAAATGGGAGAGGGAAATTGTACAAAAGATAGATAGAGAGAAAGAGAGAATAAATGTCACCGCTCTGAAGTTTGTGAAAAAGCCTCTCATAGCTGAAAGCGCACTAATACAAACAAAGCAAAGTAGGCTTTTCCAGAGGAACCACTATACTAAAGGAAAAAGTCATTTTTGCATTCGAATCTGGCAACACTAAAAAAAAAGTGGCTGATGTTGCATTTAATTTTTAATGTTTTTAGGAATTTTTATTATTCTTGAGGAACTCTTCTTGTCTAATTTTGTTGCAAGAGGTCTAATAAATATAAAAAATGCGATAATTGTGATAAATTTTTGAAACTTGCAGGGTTTTTTGAGACTAAAAGACACTTCGTTAACGTAGACTGATAGAAAATTGGAAAAATTTTATGTTTCTTGTATGTTTTTTTTTTAATTTTTTTTCTTCCTTTACATAGAAAAAGAAACTGTTCTAGAATCCTTACAATGTAAGGGATGTGAGATTTATCCATTTTCTAGAAGGATAAAAAGGATTTTTTCGAGTCAATGACACTTATGGTGATCAAATGGAATGAATTTTAGTATCCGGAGGGCTTTGAAACAGCACACAAATTATCTGGAAGTCTACCTAGGACTTCTAGGGTCTCTTCCCGAGAAGATATAATATCAGGATGACTAAAAAAAGCCCTCAAGAGCTCCAAAACAAATGAAAAATGTAGTTTGCATGCTCTTTTTGCATTGCAATTTTCACAGTATTATTTTCACAGTTTTACAGTTTATTAGTGTCACTTTTATTATTTTGACTCAAAAGTATCGCATTCGGGGTTCATTTTTAAGAAAAATAAAGCTAAACTGAAAATTTCGTCTCCTAAAAAGTTGTGAAAAGGAAGTTAAGACAAATGGTGATTTAATTGACGATATATTTCCTCTAACCTGTTTCATAGCGACATTGTAGCTGTTGCTATATTGTTCAAAAATTATATTGATCGTATTTAGCAACATCTGAAATTCGACAAATTCGAAGATATCAGGAAAATAAACAGAATCACAGAATGGAATAATTAAGAATCACGGAATACCGAATTGAATTATTAAGAGATTCACACATTTGGAATCACTAGAATCACATTGGGCTCACATTGAATAAACGGAATATGGACACAAATTTTCGATTTTGAGTTAACCCTTTGGATTTTTATTTTTCTATTACAAATATTTGACAAATCTGAGTTGTCAACACTGTGCCAGTCGGGTAAAAGTAACTACGTCACTGCCACTTCAATTTGGCCCACCTTCAAACATCTTGGATGCTTTTACTTGTGTACCTTAAGGTGTCTAGTCTACACATTGGAGCTGATTTCATCAAGAATTATTTCAAGAATTTTTTAAAGAAAAATTCATATTTTTGAAGGAATTTTTGAAGAAAAATGCCTCCACACTGGGTTTTTTATTTTCCATCAAAAATTTTTTGACAGTTTGCCATCATGTCCAAGTCTCTTGCTCTTCTGACTGTTTTTTCACGAAAATTTGTTGTTTCACTGCTGGAAAATGTGAGAAAAGCGTTTGGTGAAGTTCCTTGGGATAGTATTTAGTGAATTTCTGAAGAAAATCTTCTAAATATGCAAAGAAATAGTGTTTTTCTGGAGATGTCGTTCCTGGTAGAATCCAACCCAACCTTTGAAGGAACATTTCCTGTGATTTTCCTCCAGAAATTGCACCACTCTCTTCTTTTTCGAAGTATTTCCTCCATCATTTCTTCCAAGTTTACAACAAAAGCGCTCAAAATAATTAATTTTCGTCTTGCCGCCATGTTCTCAACTTCGACAAACAAGATCACAATGAATGATATTTGACCAACTTCACACTGGACGACTGACGGTCGATTTTCGTAATTTCGGAATACGGGACCATAACCTCAAAACATTATTTTTATTTTCATCTACAAATTGTGTGATATTCGCAGTTTGCTGTGGATAAAAAGTTGTTTTTTTTTTCGGGATAATCTCCTTGTAAAAAGAAGAAACCCATCTGACCAGGTGTTAACAGTTGGTAACCAGCTGTTAACAACTCTGTTAACAGAGTTGTTAGGTTGCATAACAAATTCATCTGACTTTTTGTTCCAAAATGAGACACTTTTGCGTTCATGGTGGTCGCTAGTGGAACTAAAATCCAGTATATAAACAGCCGCTATTAACAATCTGTTAACAACACTGTTACCATTTAGTTAACTTTTTTTGTTACTATTATTGTAACAGAGATTTTATGAAAATTAAAAAGAAATACGTTTCGTTTCCCAATATCATTATAGTCTTTAATGTTACTTCAATGTTGCACATTCGTTTCTCAGTTAAATTAAAAAAATTACTTAACATAAAGAAGTGATTTCAAACTTATATAATAAAAAAATAGTTCATTATTTTTTGTCGAATATTAAACGCAAATACATTGTTTTTTTCTTAGTCTTATGAGCTGATCACATTTTTTTTCTTATTTTTGTACAGTTCATATGGAATAAAAATTCATATCACAATAATAGTTCATTTCATAGTAATATTCAAAAATTTGAAAATGCATTAAAGGGATTTCAAAACAACATAATAAAAAAAATTATTTCATTCCTTTGACGAATTTCAAACGTGAAAATATCCAACAAAATTATGTTTCAATGATGCTTTCAATAAATTCTCCTCGAAATTCTGGAATTCCTGCCAGGATCCAATGGAAAATTTCTCCATTATATCATCCCTAATTTTCCTCGAAAGTTCTTGTTTTGCCATCCACTTCATCATTTTGTCTAGTTTAGCCGACATTTCAGTCACAGTTTTACAATGCTTGCAGCACCGTGGATCAGATTCGCCTTGAGATACTTGGCTTTTGCTGCTCCCTTCGCTGCACCCTTCTATTGCTCTCTTTTTCCCCGTGAACGTTATTGGAAGTTCCATATCGGCTAATGAATATATGGCATCGTGACACTTTGGTCGTTTTCAAATGGAATCTTGACAATTTTACAGAGAATGTCATCTAAACTCCAAAACTGAAGAGTATTTGAAAGATCTCCAATCAAAAATATTGAAAAGGTTTTGGAATCAGTTGGGTAATTAAAAAAACTTTCCTTGTTATTATATTTTTTTTTCCAAAAAATCCTGCTTCTTCGTTTCTATATCCAAAACTAATTATTTTAACAACTTCATTAGTCCTTATCAAACAATATCTATCCCCTTCCTTCATGTTAAATTCCAGTTCATTGAATTTACATGTTTTATACATCAGTGAAGAACCCAAAATGGGCCTTTTTACAGTACATTTTTTAGTAAATTGAGAACTGTCGATTGGTGCATTAATATTCAGCATATTTATGCTTTTCTGCTCTTCTATTCTGTTCACAATTTGCGGAATGGCTGGAGAGCGGGGATCAACGTTTTCTTTAATAGTTTGTAAAAAATTTTCAAATGGGAAAGCAGAAAAATCTTCCAATGCCCCATACATCCGGACGTCTTGTGCAAGGTGTAGCAAATTATGTACGTTATATGTAACTGGGTCTGCCCCGTACAACTTTGGGTAGTCTTCTACGAATTTTCGTAGCATTGTATCTGCGTGATCGATACATGTGTCATCTTGAACAAATACTTTGCATGAGAGTATTCTTATTGCAACGGATAACAATAAGAAATGTTCATAGTATTCTTCATTTAGTATTTTTTTTTAGAGCAATTGGGCCAGAGTAAAGTAGAAATTGGCGAGCTTGCGTAGCTTTGCAATTTTTTACGAAAAAAAGACTATCAGGTCTTCTACCAAACTCAGAAGGGAAAAATGAACTTTTGCTTAGGTGTTCCATATTAAGGTGTTCTCTTTGTCCTGGAGTAAGCTTCAAAGTTGAACTTCTTTTGGGGTTCATCCAAAGCGCCCCCATAGATCGTAGAACGCCTAGATAAACTAAGTGCATTGGGCAAAGTGGGAGCTGTGAAACCATTTTTATATTGGCCATCTCTAGTCCATATGGATAGGGAAATTTAATATGGTCAGTATCTGTCCTTTGACGGAAACCATCATCAGAACGCAATTCATCGCATTTTGTAGAATATACTACTCTACTATTTATAGTGATTCCAACCTGATTGCATTTTCCGCATCCATGGTGGCCAGTGTGACCAATCACACCTGCAATCCAGGCTCGAGCTTTAGAGTCGCAAATGAATGCGCATACTCTAAATGGCTTTAATATTTGCAAAACTGTTACACGCACCCCTGAATCGCGCAATGTATTTAGTTCATCAATTAAATCCTTTAAGTATAAGTTTATATCTTTTGGATCTTTTTCCCCCTCATAAATTCCTATTAAAAAAGGTGACAAATCTTTTCTATTCACAAAATGTCCCATAATGGGAATTATTTGTTTCTTACCGCCTAATGGGCACCCATCAATACCGATATTGATAACAACCTCATCGACATCTTTTAAATAAAAATCTACTGGACATTCTTTTAAAGTGTTTTCGATACCAAAGTGGTAATACGTTCCAGGGGGGATAGATTTCACTTTTATTGGTGTTCGGGGAGTGTTCATGAGTGTTCTCCTATCTGTTGGTAAATCTTCATCCACATGATCGCGAATAGCCAGCAATAAATCTCTCGTGAGGTCTCGATTTACACAATGATCTGCAACAACACGTCTTAGTTTATCTTTCAAGCCTGGTTTTGGATAATTAGGCTGACTGTTGCCAGCAGCAGATGAAGAAGGATTTTCTTGAATGTCAATAATATTATCGATTGGTTCTTCAATAGCAGACTCTTCATTAACAATGTTTGGGTTTAGATTGACTTCTTCTCTGACAAAATTGTTTAGACTTCTGTAATAATGACCACGGGAAAACTCACGTAATCTTTTGCTTGATGCCATATCTTTAAGTAATAAGAATATAAAAAAAGATAAATATAATAGCAAGTTGAAATATTATCATTTTTTTAAGAAAATTGTTTATTCTCTTTAAACAAAAAAAATATTGGAAGAAAAAATAACAATAGAAATATATAAATACAAGGATTGAAAGGAGAAAATGGAGTGGAATGGTATTTTGGTCAAGTATATGTTTCTGGCCGGAAGTAAAAAATCATGGATAATATTTGTCAATAAGAGCTGTTGATGTAATATCCAAGGAATTTTGGTCGATCTCTGGTTAGCAGAACGTCTAAAAATATCTGAAATGCTTCAAGGCTGACCGCTCTCAAATTTCAGGAAAATTGTTTCATAACTACCTGGCCGGAAGTGTAAATTTGTGGAAAATTATATTAAAGAGAACTGTGTATGAGACATGCACGGGATTTGAGTTGAACTATTGCCGGAAAACTCTGTAAAATGTCTAAAAATCTTGAAGGTGGGCCTCTGGCACAATTTCTGGAAAATTGTCCCTATTTGGGTAGAAATTCCTTGCCGGAAGTCTAAATTCGTGGAAAATTATATTAAATACAGCTGTGGACGAGGCATCCAATGGATTTAGGGTGATCTCTTGCCGGAAAACTGTATAAAAATGTATGAAAACCTTGGGGGCCGGCCTCTATCACAATTTCTGGAAAATTGACACTTTTTGGGTAGAAATTTCTTGCCGGAAGTATAGATTCGTAGAAAATTATATTAAAAAGAGCCGTAGATGAGGCATCCGAAGGATTTAGGGCGATCTCTTGTTGGAAAACTCTGTTAACACTTTCTGGGCATAATTTTTGACCGGACGTGATAATTTGTAGACAAACTATGTTAATAGGACCTGTGAATGAGGCATCCAAGGGATTTGTATTGATCTCTGGCCAGAAAACTGTGTAAAAATGTATGAAAAACTTTGAGACTGGCATCTGTCACAATTTCTGAAAATATTTGTCTATTTGGACAGAAATTTCTTTGAATTTGGAAGAATTTTACTTAAAGATATTAAAATATAAAATACAGAATGATTTAAACTCACCTGGGAACTATATATTGTCACACAAACCACCAAAATGTTTTTTATTGCAAATTATTAGTGACAAAATAGAAAATATGTCGCCCTGTCACGCCACCAAATTTGTTTCTGATATTCGCCGCTGCGCTACTCGTGTGCTGGATCTAATAAAATTGCCAGCGCTGTTAACAATTTTAGACCAACTCAATGAGGCCATTTACATCGCCGCATTAGATTGGGATTTGTTTAATTTTTCTCGATATAAACGGCAAATCCAATACGACCCCTCGTATTGAATTGGATTGGATTCAAATTGTACCAATTGTCCCAAAAATTTTCGGAGCGCGCGAAGGGAAATTCGGAGTTGTATTTGATGTTAAAACTAACCTCACTTTGTGTTGTTTTGTCGCACAAAATAAAATTTTCAGAAATTTATTTGTGTATTAATGCGAGGGACGACAAGTTTAAAATAGAATCTGTACTACATTCTTCTATATTTCGATAGATACTTTTAAAGACACTTGATGTTTCGTCGTGAGAAGAAAAACTAATTTACTGAAAGTAACTCGGGACATTTGTAATGCAGCTTAAAATTCTTCTTCTGATGGTTCATTTCTGAGCCCAAACCATACAGTATCGGTATCGGGATATGCCCAGCCCTCTAATCATGCCCCCTCGAAACCTCCTGTTTCGATAGCTCAAGAGTATTAAATACTCGAAGAAAAACAACTTCTGTTTTCACTTTCTTTTAAATTGCCTTTTCATCAAAAGGTATTTTATAATACTTATCACCACTAGTCTCTGAATAGAAATATTTAATATCAACCAAAAATCCAACTTAAAAATCAAAAATATCAGTTTTAACCTCACAAAAATGGCATCCTGCTAAAAATCCAATTCAATCTCAACAGTACGATGTAAACAGACAAGATTGGATTCGGATTTTGGGACAATCCAATCTCAATCTAATGCGACGATGTAAATGGCCTCAATGTTACTTTCCCAGAGGAACCACTACTAAAGGAAAAAGTCGTTTTTGAATTCGAATCTGGCAACACTAATAAAAGTGGCTGAAGTTGCAGTTATTTTTTGATGTTTTTAGAATTTTTTCTTATTATTGAGGAATTCTTTTTACCAAATTTTGTTGAAAAATGAATAATAAATATAAAAAATGTGATAATTGTGATAAATTTGTGAGACTTGCAGGGTGTTTTGAGACCAAAAGACAGTTCGTTAACGAACACTGATAGAAAATTGCAAATTTTTTATGTTTCTTGTAAGTTTTTTATTCTTTTCTTCCTTTACAAATAAAAAGAAACTATTCTAGAATCCTTACATTGCAAAGGATGTAAAAATTTCTAATTCTTGATGGATAAAAAGGAATATCTTTCCAGTCAGTGACACTTAGGTGATGAAAAGGAATGAATTTTAGTGTCCGGAGGGCATCTTAATAGCCCACAAATTGTCTAGAAGTCTACCTAGAACTTCTGGGGTCTCCTCCAGAGCAAATAGAATGCCAGGATGACTAAAACGAAGCCCTCAAGATACCCAAAATAAAAGAAAAATGTAGTTTGCATGCTCTTTTTGCAGGGCAATTTTCACACTAAAAATACACAAGAAAAAACAGGAAAAATCACAGAATTTTCTCACAAATCTCTTCACTGGCCAATTCTTTAATGATTTTTAATGAACTTACTGCGGAAATTCACTTATTTCCGTGCAAAATTACGTGAAAAACATCAAGAGAAATGTCGCAAGAGGCACCGTCCGCCATCTTCTATTTGACAACTGAACCACCTTGGTACATTTTTTAGAGCAAAGCAATCACTTTTTCAAGACATTTTCCCGAGGATTTTCCACGAACAATTCAAAAAATAAATAGTCACAAATGCTTCTAAAACTCACCAATTTTCTTTTGCAATTTACAAATCACAGATTTTCCACATGATTTTCATAATTTTCCACGAATTATGAAATGTTGCAAAAGTCGCTAGGCGACACATATTTAGCCTATTTTTGCTATCAAATCACGCCTTTTAATCAATTCTATGTCACTAAATTAATTCTAAAAACTATTTTCTTTATGTTAACACTAATTTTTATTAAAATTGCATTAATTAAACTTCACAAATTGACTTTAAAAAGCAATATCGGCGACGGTTTTTTCAAATGCTGGCGACTACCACTACAAAAGCAGAAAAACGACTTTTTCCTTCTATGTTGGTTCCTCTGACTTTCCATTGGCCCAAAAGTGTTACCAGTGCTGTTAACATTTTGTTACCAACCGGTGTTGGTTGTTAACTTTGGTCAGTTGGGTGTGTACCTTACTCACACAATTACACGCGGCTATCATTGGGCCTCGTATTGTATACACACATTGAGAGCGACATTGACAGTTGGTTGGCTAATTTAAACGTCATTTTGTGTGAATGTTGAGGAGAATGTTGTGTGTTTTCTTTGATTTGAAGAAGGGAAAATTCATTGGAAGTGAGAGCATTGGCGTGAGAGTGAGACACTAAAACGCCAAACCAAGTGGAAAAGTGCGATAAATAATTTGACTTTCTTAACACATTTTATTCCTTTTTTTTTCATTTATTCTTCTTCATTTTCTTTTTACCATTTTTGACTTTATGAATTTTGTTTTTGTGTTCCGGAAAGAAAAAAAGTGATCAAAATTGAATTGAATTGAACGGATTTTGTTGTTTTTTCTTGTGTTTTTTGGGTGGATTGCAAGGGAAAAGCAAGATTGTGTGGAAAAGTTAGAAGAAGAAGGAAAAGTCTTTTGTTTTAAGTTAAAAAAAGTAGAGAAAAAAAGTGTAAAGAAAACAGAGTGAGAAAGAGAGAGAGACAGAGTAAAAGAGGAAAAAGGAAAGAAAGAAATCTCAGCAAAGTTTTGTGTGTAAAAGACTCATAAACTGTCGATGTATTAAAGTTTTTTTTTCTATTAATTCATTTTCTTTTGCTTTGAGAGTCTATTGATGGCTAGAGAAAATAGTTTTCATTTTTATTTTTTTTTTATTTTTGGATAAAAAGAATAATGTTTTAGTGCATTTACAAAGTTCAAAGAAGATCAAATTTTGATTTAGACCATTAAATTTAGGTTTATTAATAAACTCTTTGGATAATGCTCTGTGTAATTTTCAATTAATTAAACATAAAGTGTGGAAAATTTGGACAGAAAATCAAATAGAAAGAGAGAGAGAGAGAGACAGAGAATTAATGTTGTAGTAAAATAATAAAGTGTAAGACGAAAATCTTCAAGGAGGGAAAATATCGTGTTGTTTTTCTTGTTGCTAGAGAGAAACCATTAAAATGGAAATTATAGCAACATTGTGACTTCCTGCAACGTGTTAAACAACAACAAAAAACAAATGCAATTATCCAAAATTCACTAAACTCTCAATAAATTTTTTACAAGACAATAATAACAATTACAAAAACAAAACAAAAAAGAAAAGAAAAGTGTAAAAGCAATTTGCAGCAACATTGGAGAAATTTCTAAAGGGGAATCCCTGTCAAAACATTCACAACATCATGTCATTAGTAAGTGTTTTTGGTTTAAATTCACTTTTTCTAAATTAAGAAATTTAGAAAGAACCTCTGACCTTTAACGAAAAAAAAAAACAAAAACCTATTTTGGCGCTAAAATCAATCACCGTTTTCCGGATTATTTTCACTCCGTTGAACTCAACCGGAGTTGATGGAAAAGTTGTTGACAAAATTCAACATTGAGGTTAAATTTATTTCTTTTGAAGGTGTGTTTTTTCTCTTTCAGGCCTAAATTTAGAATAATTCCCCAGGGAACAGTGTCCAATTGTCCATGATTTGTACGATTCTAAACCAAGAAACAACCTTTTTTTTTGTAAAAGAAAGTCTCAAAGAACGATTTGAATGCTTTTAAGATACAGTAGACTCTCACTCAATCGGTTCTTTTTCAATCGGGCGACAAATTTTGTTGACAATTTTCACGTTTAATTATGAAGCTAATTCGCTCAAATTCGCTGTAGTTCTTCCTATTTTATCGTGATTCTTTATAATTGAGCGCTTTTTGTGGAATTTACAGAGGCTTTGACGCTAAATTCTATCGCTAAACCGGATGACATTTTGCCCCATATTCCCGATTCAGAGAGAGTCTACTGTAAGTCGACTTAGAATCCCTATCAAAAATACCGAGCTTTCGTAAGCATTACTGGTAAGGAGCTAGTAAGCATTACTAGTATACGATACGAAGGGGTCAATTCCCAATAACATGTGTTATGTGTTATCGTGTGTTATCTTGAAATAACACAAAAATTGGTATTCCCGATAACACATGTTATAATCAAAATGGCGGATGTGTTAAAAAAGTCTCCAAACATGTGTTATAGAATATTGGTATTCTTCATAACACATATAACACATCAATTCGTTCTACGACATGTGTTATCTGTAACACAACCTCTCGAGGAGCATTTATGGTGTGTTATTAATGGAGTAAAGAGTGCCAAAGCAGTTCCAAACGTGACAAAATATGATGAATACAATTGCCTTAACCCTTTTAATTAAGCTCAAACGCGAAAAAGACCTTGAGTAAGTTAAATTCTTTTTATTTTTAAAGTTATGTAGTTTTAATTTGAAGTGTAAGAACTGTAATTACACATTTTTTGAAGGAACTCCGTAAATCGCCATTTGCGTTACTTAAGGGACTCCAGCGATATTTTTGATATCCCAGAATGCACTTTCTTGCGATGTTTCCGATTCCCTCCTCGAGCTGCCCAGGATTTAATTAAATTGTTGGAGGAATATAATACTGACCATGCCTCGAACATTCGGTTTCACCTGAAAGTGCTTGCTACGTTGTTTTTCTACGCTATAGGAAGCTACCAAATCTGCGTAGGAACAAATGGAAAAATCAATTTGAGTCAATCGTCAATATCCCGATGCGTCAGCTATATATCTCTAATTGTAAATAATTTATCTAAAAAAAAATGATAAAGTTCCCAACCTCCGCGGATCAAATAGAAAGTGCGAAACAATTATTTTCTGATGAATTTGGGATGGATAATGTAATTGGCTTCATTGATTGCACACATATTCCCATTATTGCTCCCCCAGAAAATGATCCTGAATATCATCCGCGGCACTACAAAAACCGTAAAAAGTTTTACAGTTTATGTGACGCAGAGTTATGCTTCCTGTCCATCAACGCAAAATTTCCAGGAGGATGTCATGACTCAGGAATTTGGCAGTGCTTAAAAAGTACGAAATTTCTTGGAAAGAGAATGGAAACCAGAGAATCCTATGTATTTGCTGGGGTATGCTGGGTATCCCATTGTGCCTTGGATGCTGGTACCCTATGCTAATCCCATTGAGAGACATGAAGTGCTGTTTAACAGACTCCAAGGTTGAAACACGGAAAAATGTTGAACGGGCATTCGGTGTTTTGAAATCAACATTTCGGTGTCTCAATGGAGCCCGGAAACTAAACTATCACCCAAAGAAGGCAGGATTTATCACAATTGCGTGTTGTACATTGTACAATTAGATGAATTCAATTCAATTCAATTCAATTTATATATTTCTCCTCAATTAATGCTTGGTTGCGTCTGCCGCCGACTTACCACGACCGATCTCATCAGGTAAACGGCAGAAACCCTGAATCATAGATCGTATATGCCAGGATTTATGCAGTTTTACAATTGCAATCAGCTAGTTAAGAGCGCTGTCGTTGCGTAGGGAAAAGGGCAACAGGAGCAAGCATATTGAAGTTTGAAGGAATACCTTTCCCAGAAACTCAGAATCAAGATCAAGGAAACATTCCGGAGGCAGACGATCATGTGATGCAAAGACACAATGTACTAGCATATTGGGAAGGGAAGTAAGGGATTCATATGCCAGAAATTTGCAGTGAAGTCCCTCTTTAATGGATCGTAGCATATCAAGCGAGCCGATTTCTTGATCAAAAATCTTTTAGTATTGATTTCAATTCCTGGAATTAACCGGATTCCTGCAAAAATATCCTTGATTTTGCCATTCTCATAGTTTGTAATCATTCACAAGAATAGGACATTTAGCGCTTTTAAATAGTTTAAAAATACATGTTTTTCCAGTGTATCTGTCCATATTTTTCATTGAATGTTCAGACGCAAATGAGTTAAATTCAAGCAAACACACTTGTGATTTTTTTAAATTCATTTTTATTTCGATATTATCTACCTAATGCCTTTACGACAAGATTGATTTCTACTTTATATTAAATTCTACATATCTTTTACATGGGAATCTAATGTCTTTTTCTCGTTCTGTGGTTGTATTTTACCACTTTCTTGGAAGGAAATATATCTGAAAATTGAAATTTGAATCAGATTTACATTTACACAGCCTTCATAGCAAACAAATGATGAACTCTTTTATGCAGTTTTTAATGTGATATATCATTTCTCTGATTTTCAATATTACGCATCTTGGCGAAGCATTGGGCAAAAATATTAACTGCATTGGATATTACCAACTGTTCCCTCAGCTAGTTTCTTGAGAGTCTCTGCATTCATTGCCTCGATTTTTAGACGATCTGCTTCCACTTGCCTTCGTTCTTGGTCCCCTTTTACCTGCTCCTTCACAAGAGATACCAGCTCAGATATTTCATCGCCTAATTAAAAAAAAAAAGTAAGTGCAATTAAAGTTTGCATATATTAAAAAAAAATATGCTAACCTTTGCTGAATCGTTTCCTCTTACGTGGTACTTCTTCTTGTCCACCATTTGGAGCAATATTAGATGATTCGAATCCTGGCCTTGGTGTTTCCGGAAGTTCAATTCGTTCCTCTCTTACATTTTCGAAATCATCTATATTCACTTCAGGGACTTCAGAGCTTCCCACAACCCTGATCTTCCCAATAATCTGAAGAACACTTTTATCTCTTTCAAACAACCTTTCATTCTTCCTCTGCTTTCCCACCAGCTGATACTGCCAATTCCTCATTCGACTTTGCCATTCCTCTGTAGGAAGTTCTGGACCTTTCGAATTCAGTTGCACTGTTAGTTCCTTCCATTTTACATTATTTTTATTTATTTATTTATTAAAGAAACCATACAATAGACTTCTAAGTCCCTCACGTACAGTTATAAACAAGAACAAAAAGAGAAAAAAAAAACAAAAGAGAAAGAAAAGTTACAACAAGATTAGAAGAGATAAAAAAAAATCTTAGACTTCCCGACCCAAGTAAAAAGACCGCAGAGAGAGTTCAGACGTTCTGGAAGCAGGTGGAATCGAGTTATAAATGTAAATCCCGTGCACAAAAAGAGTTCGTTGAAAACTCGCACTTCGCGATCTTGGCACCATGAAACACCGACACCTGGCAGATGCCCCCCAACTTAGCAGACAGAAGAGGTAGGACGGAGTCGAGGTCAGAGAAAGGCGTAGGATAAAGAGCATAGCTCTAAATTCAAGATACTGAGGCAGGTCACACCCCACAACAGACCGAGATACAGGGGAGACATGGTCACCCCGCTTCAGATTGTAAATAAATCGTAGGCAGTCATTGTAGGAGACTTCAAGCTTACGAATAGACTCAGCGTCAGATTGAAAAAATAACTCACAGCCATAAGTGAAGTGCGACATAATGAGAGACCGGACAAGCAAAAGCCGAGTGTCGGTAGGAATAAGATCCCTATGCCGCCGCAGGGAGTACAAAGAAAAGCCAACTCTATGGCATACTTGAGACACGTGATCCGACCAAGTCAGATCCCCATTTATGATCACACCCAGGTCCCTGACCGATTGGCTATATGGAATGGGAGTGCCTCCAATACTCAATACTGGCAGCGGAATCCCAGTGTCTCTCTTCGAAATAACAATGGCCTGGGATTTGCCAGGGTTAAGTGCCAAGCCATTCTCTACAGACCAAGCCCAAATTTGCCGTAGTCATATATTTGTAAATCATCTGCATAAAGGTGGTAATGAGAAGAAACAAGAACTTCAGGTAAGTCATTAATAAAGATTGAGAATAGTAAAGGTCCTAGAATCGAACCTTGACCAATACCTCGAGCAAGAGTCTTAATAGAGGAGATTTGCCCATTGAACTTAACTCTCTGCTTACGCTCATGAAAGTATGAACATACCAAAGAGATGGCAGATGAGCAAAATCCGTAGTGGTTTGACAACTTCCATAACAATCGACCATGAGGTAAGCTGTCGAATGCTTTGCTGAAGTCCAAAAGAACTAGGACTGCAAACTGTGAGTTGTCCAAGGCCTGAGAAATATCATGGACAACCCGAAGAAGGGCGCTCACAGTGCCATGTCCCCTACGGAACCCGGACTGAAACTCACAGAAAAGACTCCGAGAATTAAAGTATTCCGTGATCTGAGCAGACAGGAGGAATTCAAAGACCTTAGAGAGCACAGGTAATAAAGATATCGGACGAAAGTCCGAGCCAGTAAGAGGATTAGCAACTTTTGCTATTGAGGGATTACCAGAGCAGTTTTCCAGTTTTCGGGATAGATTGACATGGTAATAATCTGATTGAAAAGATCAGTGATAAGCTCCTGAATTAAGGGAAGGAGTTGTTTAAGAAAAGATGCCGGAACGCCATCTATTCCAGGGGCATTAGAACTTTAGAATCAAGTCTAGAGAACACAGCCGTGACCTCTGTCACAATTAGGTGACGGAAGAAGAACCCATTGCAGAAAAGCGCAGGAAGGAATGTACCCGTGTCATCTTGGGACACACTGCTAATGGACGCGAAATGAAGATTAAGCTCTTCAGGCGAAAACAGGTGATCAGGATTAGACCCAATTGCCTAATGTTTCTCCACAGGGTTCTCGGAGGCAGATTTGGGTCCAAGTGTTTGAAAAAGTATTGTTTTTTCTCCCTCCTGATGAGATACTTAGCTTGCCTCCGAAGTCTCAAAAAATTAGCGCGAGACATCTCGCAGCCTGTTCTACGCCATCTAGAATAGGCCCGATCTCTGCATTTTAACATGTTAAGAATTTTCAGGTTGAACCAAGGATTGACTGGATTGCGAAGCACAACCCTTCGAGTGGGAACCACCTCCCTGATCAGACAATCAAGGAAATGGGATAGCACCTCAGACCTTATGCCGAAAATAGACACAGGCTGATCCTGCAGAATACTCAGCTCGAAAAATTTGGCGGTAAAGGATCAGCCCAAACTATCATAAACTGAGGATTTAGGATTAAGGATTAGCGTCTTCAGTGTAAATTTCTATTAAATGCGCACATTTTGATCGCTTAAAGACTTCTTAAGTGCAATATCAAGGGTTTTTCGCACAGAAAAGCGCACTCTGGCCTTCCTATTACTCTAATCTTAATGCATTTTAAGAATTTGCAACATTGCGTACTATTTCTCTCCATGTTTATTTCATCCAATTGACATTTCGAAAAGCACCCAAAACCACCCAAAGTGAAGCTTTTTATACTTAGCACTGGTGCTGATATCGCCTAATCCCCGTAATTTCACTAGACCTCATGAATTTAGAAGATCAGCCTGATCCTCCAAATTATGGTCTGATCCTTGAGTGTATCGACACCAATCCTCATTTTTCGGGCTGATCCCTAAGCCAATCCCTATGTCTATTTTGGGCTTTACAGAGGGACAGGAATGAAGATCAAGATCCCTCCAAGGTACTGCACAGGCTCCACAAAAAAGACTTTCAGGAGTCACAGCACGAAAATTTGGTAAAGAAACAATAGTAACTGGAGGTTTTGGTATTTTATAATTATAAGCCCCTAGAATGAGATCATGATCAGAGATCCCCGGAATGGGATGAGTAAGTGCGCGTAAAATCCGTGGAAAGTCATTTGTGGGCACCAGCATATGATCAAGAAAAGAAGCACCTCTGGTTGCTCCAAAATCGACAAAAGAAAAATTATGCCGAAAAAGTAGATCTCTGTAGCTATAATTCTCTATTTTCGAGCATATTCCTTGTCCAAAGTATTCAAAACACACATGTTTTTTGAAGCAAATTCAATATATGAATCAAATTGGTCTGCTGTTGTTCTCGGTTGCCTTTTTTTCTGTGTTCTAACCTCATAATTTGGATTGCCGCTGAAGACAATCGCTTCCTCTGCGTCGCCTATGTACATCTATTGTTTAAGTTGAGTGGTTCTTTTTTAACTTGATAGATTTTTATACTAACCAGAAATCGGAAAAATATACTGGCTGAAATTTGCCTCAGTCATAATAATTATTTGATCTTTAAGATGGAGAGTATTTGGTCTTTCCGTACAGAAGTAGATCTTGAAAAATTCGAAAATCTATTTGAAGATCCAAAAAAGAGACTTTCTTACTTCTTAATACTTTCGCAAGGTGGCGGAAGTTACATCCTGTTCGAATTTCGAAGTGCTCAAGTGTCAAAATGTGACGGTCTTCACATTGTTGCGAGGAAAATAACTGAACAACGACGTTTACTTTTCTCGCCCCAGTATTTAATCACTCCATAATCACTGAGTAACTCTTTTGAGAGCTTTTTAGTGTGATATTTCATAAATTTTCCCCAACTTGTTCGAAAATTTAGTATGAAAATTCGAAATTGAATTTGAATTCTTCGAACTTTAACGACTTTTTGTGCAAATAGAGTTCCATTTACCTTTCATCCAAGACACTATTGGAGAATCAAAAGCTACTTGTGATTAGGCTCAGAGTGTTTACAACTGTGACACAAGACATCTTTTCCCACGTAAAAGTGACATTTTCCAGACAATTATCTCATATGAGGTGGCGCTTTTGCTCGAAAAACTTACAATAGATGGCTCTGTTACTAGGTCTCCAAAACACTTATGTGTTAAGTTAAAACTCTCCAAATATCACTTAAGGAAAATTCCTCGGAGGTGTTATCAACATAACACATGTTATTGGGAATTGACCCCTTACTTATATTATTTGAAGTTTTATTAAATTCTCTTTGTAATTGAGTTTCTCCGTGAAATTGCCTACGAACTTTTGGCTTGACTGTGTCCTTTTGAACTTTACCTGTGCGCATGTCCTGCAAAAACATTCCACGATGATTCTCTCTCATATTCTTCTTTTTTTTTTTAATAAATATTTTCTCTATTTAATTTTTTTGCTATTTTTAATTAGTTTTTCTTACTTACTTTTTTTTAAATTATTTTTTTTTTAAGACCAAAAATTATCAGATTCCAATTTCAATATATTTTATTTAATTTTTCTTTTTTTCTTTCTTTTAATTTTACAAAAGTATGCAACAGTTTTCTCTCTCTCTCTTGCTCTCTCTCTGTGTCTTATCTCTCCCTGGACTGTTTGCACCTGAAATTAAGTTGATATTGAAGGTGATTTTGTGTCAAATGAGAGCAAAGTGGGATGTTTTGTTGAGTTTAGAAGGACTTGTCATTTTATTAATCTACCTTTTGTCAAATTTATTTGGTGGAGTTTTTGAGGAGATACTTGAGAGAAATTAGTTTTTTTGTTTTCATTTTGCTGTACGGCTTTGCCAAGATTTTGGCATAGGATTATTGCCTAACTTTCGGCGCGGAGAGTGCTTTTAGAAAGATTATTTGATTGGAAAGTGCAATTGAGTGAAAGTTTGCAGGGGGAAAAAAAGGAAGAAGAAGAAAATGAGGATGATACTTCAGCTGGTGCTCGGGCTATTTATAGCCTACTGTACCACCTACTGAGAATATTATTTTGTGTGCGAGGGCGGGAAAGGGGCAGGGGGGGTATTTCTATGTGGTATGAAGAAATTGTTGTTGTGTCGAATTTTGTGATTTAGTAGCCTGAAGGTATGCAAAAGCATTTCTTCAGGAGCCTAACAATTGGCAGTACCTGTGGTAGTCGTCGTGAGAGTCGTACATCGACGGAAGATGAAGATTTGGATGAGGATTGCGATAGGGTGGAAAGGAGACGTCCACTTGGTGCAACATTGCGTTTAGCTGCCCGAAGGCCACCACCTGGTGATTCAATGCGTCGCTGGAATAGTTTCCATGCTCCCCGGGGCGAATGTCATCCGAATAAGATCCGGAGAGAACGTAAGGCAACGTCACCGTGTATTTCAGAGGGTAGCAGTGATTCGTGGCGTCGTCAATTGTCCAGAGGACGATCTCTGGCTGAAAAACCAGATAGAATATCCTGGTGTGTCCTCTCTCTGTGTGTTCTTTTTCACCTTCAAAAAAAAAAAAAAATACATAGCCCCTGAATTTAGACTTAAGTTTAGATCAAAATAGCAAACTCTAATCGCCAATTCTTCTGTTTTGTTTTTTTTGCAGTTTTGGCAAAAGGAATGGCGGCACATGTCGACGTCCGAGCGAATGTTTCGTCCTGGAGACATCTGAAATGATTGTTGTAAGTACAAAAAAAAGAATCTCCCTTTAGCTGAATTAAAGAAAGTACATAGGGTGGAATAACCGGCTATCGCCATGTTTAGGAAAAAAATAAATTCATTTAATCATAACTTTTGAATCCTTGTTACAAGATAAGTCAAATTTGACACAAAGTTACTTAGATGTATTGGCTCTAGATACGTGAAAACAATAATCCTAGAACATAACACTGGACTACTTAAGAAACTGATTTTTATTAACAATGCAAAAATAACCATTTCGTCGCCACTTTTTACCACTTTTCGCCAGTTTTGTAAAATTTGTAACCACTTCTCGCCATCCACTTGAAAAGAACCACACTCGGTTATTTTAGGCAATGCTATGAAAAGAATACATTCACCATTTCTCTTTCCTTCTGATCACTTTATTATTACTCTCTTTAAATGATTTTTCTTCACTTTTATTTGAGAAATCAAATTATGGGGCTTTTGCAGAAAGTAAACAATGCAGATTTGACAACTGAGAATGGACGAAGTGAAGTTAGCGTCGCCTATTGAAAAGATATGGCGACAGGTGGTAAAATCAATTCCAGAATATTACCACTTCTCGCCATGCCTCATTTTTATACAAAAATAATTGTAAAATGAAATATTAATTGACTAAATACAAATTTTATGTATTCCACAAGTGCAATTAAATATTCAATAGACAAATTATTTACCCAAATAGGTATTTTTGGCCTGATGAAAATTTGACGACGAAGGAAAGGATAATTAAAGGAGAACAAATGTTCTCATATTAAGAAATATAACGGTTCATCAGAATCGAAGATATAGGTACCCAACCATCAAAAAAAATGGCAAAAACGGTTTTACCTAGATTCTAGGCGCAAAAACAAAATGAAATCAAAATGATAAGTATTTTCGTAAATCACTTGACCCTAGCAATAGAAAAAAATAGTATGAGAACCCAAGGACAATATCACTATTACAAAGTGTTATCAATCAAAGTGAGTTATCAATATTAGAGACCGTTTAAAATGGAATTGATATTTCGAAGAATAAATCCCTATTTTTCGAAATTTCCAAAGCCACTTTTAATCATCTTTAGAGCAAGGACACTATCTAAATAAACCTCCAAAATGTTTTTTTTTTAAGGAAGTCCCCATCACTTAGATCTCTTCAAAATTACGCAAACATTAAACATTACAAATGTTCCTTTTCGTTTCTCATTTTGTAAAAGTCCTCAGAAGCGTAAATCGATCTTTTAGAAGAATACTTTTGAAGAGACGTAATACACTAAAACCTTTCACCCCATCACCCTTTCCTATCCCCGACATAGTCCCGAGAAATACGTACTCCTCCCAGGAGACTATGCTGAGACTGATCTCTTTCTATCTGCAACGCTTCTCAAAACACATTCATGTAATATAAACTAATCATGAATTGTGAAAGTAACAATGGCTCATACGACCAATGATTCGGGATTTTCTGCCGTCTTTCCCGTTGAGGTCAGTTGTGAAGTCGACGGTAGCCGCAGACGGTCTAAGAGGAAATCTATCTATCTTTCCAGCATATGCAAAAACGTAAATAAAAAAAATGGTAGAGGTGTGATATCCCTTAACCGGGATTTTGTCTTTAATATCGTTATTTAATTTAATTAATTTCTAAAAATAGGACTTTGAAATTTCAGATTTTCTTTTCATTGTTCGTCTCTAATAGGAAGTTGTACCTGGAAATTAGTTTCTAATAGTCACAGTCTGTGATGATAACTTGTATGATTGGCTCTTGAATAGAAATCCTGGAAGAAATGATATGCATTGTTTAAAAGATGTTTCCTTTTCTACATTCTCTTCGCTTTACAATAATTTCACTTAAATTTCACAATATCTTTTTTTACCTTTTTTCCTAAACAAGGAACGTTGCTGCATAGATATCAAATGAAAACTAAAAGATGTCTACTGTGTTTTAATTTGTAGAACAATTTGTGGAAATGTGGAACAGTCACTATGGAGTGAAGTTGGCAAAGTATCACATATTTATGTGTGACATATATAATATAAATCGAACTCCGATTTTCTTAAAACTAATATCAGATAAATATGTAATAACTCCGATTGGCAATTTCTGCCGCTTTGGAGATGGATTGGTACCCTGTCTATCTCTCGCCATCTTCCTCTGAGAAGGTGGAACTCTTGACAGAAAGTGTTAATACCTTGTTTAATACTGTTGTTCATAAAAAACGTGTGCTTGTACCTTCCCTCATAACTCCCTGGATTAATGACACTATTCTAACCCATATTAAGCATCGTGATGCGGCATTCAGAAAATGGAAACGCTCAGGTTCTTCTGAGGATAGGATAGCCTTTAAACGTCTCCGCAATAAAGTCTGTGGTGTCATTAGAAAAGCCAAAAAGAAATACTTCTTTAAAAAACTTGACCACAAGCTCCCACCTAAGGAACTTTGGTCGAACATAAAACAACTTGGCCTTCGTCCTTCCGTGGACTCCTCAGCCAGTAAACCTATATCTGCCGATGAGCTAAATCGATATTTTTCCACTAACTCTATCAGGTACAGTACACTGTCCCCCTCTCCCTTCTGCTCCCTGGGAGGGTTTTAGCTTTTGTTCCGGCCGGGAAGTTTTTCTTTCTGTAATACAATGTATCAATAATGGCAATTTCTGCCGCTTTGGAGATGGATTGGTACCCTGTCTATCTCTCGCCATCTTCCTCTGAGAAGGTGGAACTCTTGACAGAAAGTGTTAATACCTTGTTTAATACTGTTGTTCATAAAAAACGTGTGCTTGTACCTTCCCTCATAACTCCCTGGATTAATGACACTATTCTAACCCATATTAAGCATCGTGATGCGGCATTCAGAAAATGGAAACGCTCAGGTTCTTCTGAGGATAGGATAGCCTTTAAACGTCTCCGCAATAAAGTCTGTGGTGTCATTAGAAAAGCCAAAAAGAAATACTTCTTTAAAAAACTTGACCACAAGCTCCCACCTAAGGAACTTTGGTCGAACATAAAACAACTTGGCCTTCGTCCTTCCGTGGACTCCTCAGCCAGTAAACCTATATCTGCCGATGAGCTAAATCGATATTTTTCCACTAACTCTATCAGGTACAGTACACTGTCCCCCTCTCCCTTCTGCTCCCTGGGAGGGTTTTAGCTTCAGTTGCGTCTCTCATTCGAACGTGGCCTACGCTATTTCCCGTGTCAGGTCAAATGCCATGGGGTGTGATGGCGTTTCCCTTGATTTCATTAAAATTATTCTTCCGGTACTCCTCCCAGTGCTCACCGATGTTTTCAATCACATCATAACCACTTCTTCTTTCCCATACTCTTGGAAATCTGCTCTTGTAGTTCCCATTCCTAAAGTTTCTAACCTTGCCTCTCCACCCGATTTCAGGCCTATTAGCCTACTATCCTGTCTTTCAAAAGCTTTTGAATTTCTACTTCATGAGCAAATCTCTCTTCACTTGTTCAATAATAATTTGCTCTGTGCGAACCAGTCTGGCTTTCGCAGAGGCCACAGCACTGTTTCTGCCCTTCTTAAAGTAAACTATGATATATCGGAGGCCATCGATCGCAACCGCTTTGTAGTGTTGGTTTTGCTAGACTTCACCAAGGGCGTTCGATAGTTTACCGCATGATCTAATTTGCTTCAAACTTTTCAATCTCTTCAAATTTTCCTCTTCCGCGGTCTCGCTTATCCGTTCCTACTTTAGCGAACGCTCACAATTTGTCAAATATGCTGACCAAACGTCTTCATCTGCCTCTCTGTCTAAGGGAATTGGCCAGGGTTCTATACTTGGACCCTTACTATTTTCTCTCTTCATAAACGACCTTCCATCCGCACTGCATGGTTGTTCGCAGGGGAGTGACATTAGCTCTGAAAAATGCGACCAGTTTTAGTGTACATTTTTCCCTGATTTCGTACATATTTCACGAGATATCTCCAAAACTACGTAGGTTGCCAAATTGGGGTTTTCGGTTGCTTTTTCGTTATTAAATTGGCTTTTATTTTGCATTTATATTTTTTGTTAATTCATTCTACAATGACAGAAAACAGTTAATAAACCCAAAAGCTTTTTCGGCACGCTAGAAACATATGGGAAACATAGGAAATGTCATGCCCCTGGTTGTTCGTATCATTTATATGCGGATGACCTGCAAGTGTATGTGGAAGGTGATCCTTCCAATCCTTCCATGGCTTTTGAACTTATGAATGAAAATCTAGCGCGTATCGAGCACTGGTCGACCGTGAATGGACTTCTACTAAATCCCAAAAAGTCCCAAGCCATTGTTATCTCTAAAAAGAGATCAGCCAATCCTCCTTCATGCCCTCTCCTCCTTCACGGAGAAATCATCCCGTATGCTGATCAGGTAAAGAATCTTGGTATCGTTTTTAACAAAACTTTATCTTGGTCTGATCATGCTACTTCCATTTGCCGTAAAATTAACTATTCCTTGTACACCCTTCGACGCAACCGGGACATCACACCCTATGACACTCGCCTGCTCCTTTCGCGAGCGCTTTTACTTCCTATTTTTTCTTATGGAGCTGAGCTCTTCTTCTTGGCTGACTGTGAGACCATCCACAGGTTAACAGTTGCATTCAATAATTGCATAAGGTATATTTGTGCTCTGGGTCCTCGTGACCACATTTCTCCTCACAGGGACGTTTTTTGTTGGTTGTGATTTTCCATCCTTCCTTCAGATGCGTGCCCTAATTTTTCTTCACCGTCTGGTAATGAGTGGTTGCCCTGAATACCTGGCTTCCCTCTTGACGAGGGGGGGTTCCGTTAGGGTTCGGGGATTTATAGTCCCGAAAGCTTCGCAAGACACTTTCAAACGCACACTCTTTGTCAGGGGAGTATTTTTGTACAATTCCCTGCCCCGTGAGGTCCGTGTATCTCAGCAGGGAATTCAAAGATATTTCCAGCCTGGGCTTGGTCATTAAGCTTTATCATCCTTTACTTTTTTTTTTCTTTTCATTTTCTTATTCACTATTTTTCTTCTGTTTGACTTTTTTTTATTATTTCTGCCACACTATTGTAAGAGGGTTGCTCCCTATTTATGGTGTTTTTATTCTAATAATAATAATAATAATAAGTATTTGGCATTTACCCTTATCTCTGTTATTTTTTTTTGTGTGTCAGATTGACTATCCGGAAGTGTCAAATGCAGGAAGTTTGGGTACAACGGCCAATCATTTGTCCCCGTCGACGGCAAAAGTGACGAGAAATCGATGTGATCGGATTGTTGGAATGGATCATTTGGCGGCTGGACAGCAAATTCGGGCTGGTGGTGCATCAGCCTTCAATATCATTTATACATCGGATGTTGATTTGGGTACCGCAGGAGGGCAGCAGCAGCAGCAACAACAACAACAACAACAGCAATCGCATCAATCACGACCTGAACTGTATCAAAAGTGCAATAGGGGCAGTCATTCGAGTGATACAAGTTCAGCATACAGTGGATCAGACACCATGACGTCAGTTCATAGTTCATCAATTGATGCCGATGAGGTGGATCTGTCGGGTTTGGTGGAGAGTGTTGTGGATTCAGATGAGGAAGATCTAGCTGAGAGTATGGATAGTTTAACTGTCCGGGATACAGTTAGGGAGTGCCTGGAGAAAGATCCAACGGACAGAACTGATGATGATATTGAGACATTGTTGGAATTTACACAGAAACTCAAAGCATTCACCAGTCTAACTCTGGCTGTACGTCGTGCTCTGTGCAGTGTCATGGTATTTGCTGTGGTCGAAAAGGCTGGTACCATGGTGATGAATGATGGTGAAGAATTGGATTCGTGGTCGGTATTGATAAATGGTCATGTTGAGATTGAACATACAAATGGTGATCATGAAGAACTTCAGGTTGGTGATAGTTTTGGGATATTGCCAACAATGGATAAATTGTATCATCATGGTGTTATGAGGACAAAATGCGATGATTGTCAGTTTGTCTGTATCACACAGACAGACTACTACAGGATTCAGCATCAGGGTGAAGAGAATACCAAGAGGCACGAAGACAATGGACAATTGGTAATGATAACGGAACTGAGGCATGGTGTTTTGGATGCTGGAACAAGGAGAGGACATGTTGTTATTCGTGGAACACCAGAAAGGTAAGTCACTCTTTCTTTTTGATTGTTTTTTTTTTTTCCTCCAAATTTTGATGTCACACCAAAACTAACCCCTTCGATTCCTTCTGTTTCTTCTAATCTAATCATGATATTTGTTATTTGCAGATTGATGTTACAGCTAATTGAGGAGAATAGTATGACAGATCCAACGTACGTTGAGGATTTCCTCCTGACTTACCGGACATTCATTGAGAATCCCAATCAAGTGGCACAGCAACTACTGACGTGGTTTGAAAATGAAGATACATCACCACAAATGACTTCTGCCACAGCCAATGAGATACGTGATCGTGTTACACGAACTGTTATCCTTTGGGTTAACAATCATTTTACTGATTTTGAATTTGACGGACACATGATGGAATTTCTTGAGTCCTTTGAAGCTGGTCTCGAGAAGAAGGCCATGGAGGGACAATTGAGACTATTGCATATTGCATGTGCTGCTAAGGCTAGAACAAGAGTGGTCACTTTGACTAGATCGTCACGGGATGAAGCATTGAATTTTGAAATTGGTGGTGGAAGTGAAAGAGGTGGTCTTGGGGTGTTTGTTGTTGGTGTTGAACGGAGAAGTAAGGCTGATGAGGTGGGTTTTAAGAGAGGTGATCAGATCCTTGAGGTCAATGGACAGAGTTTGGAACATGTGACAATTGGGAGGGCGATGGAATTGCTGAAGAGTACGACACATTTGTGTGTTACACTGAGGAGTAATCTTTTGGCATTTAGGGAAATGCTGGGAACACCTGAGTGTCTCAGTCCACAGAGATCGAGACCACCGAGACGACGTATGGTGCCGGATTTGGCAGATCCGAGAGCTAGGCTATCAGCAGCTGATTTGATGGGTGTCGATCAGGCTGATGGTGCAGCACAGAGGACGGTAACGATGACACAGGGTGGTGTATCGAGTGGTGGACCACTTTCTGCACCACCTGCAACTGTTAAGAGTGGCTTTATGACATTGGCACCAAAAAGACGACTACAGAAGGCTCTGATTAAGATGAATCTCTTGCCGAAGAATTCACTGTTACTGGCCAGTGAAAGTGGTAGCATTGAGGCTGAATCACCGCCACCTGTTCCATCAGTTGCAATGACAATTGGCGGCGGTGATAGTAGTAGTACGAGTTCTGGATCATCTCAGAGTGTTACAGCTGGAACAGCATCAGTTGTCACCCCGGGAAGTGGTACTGCAGCAGCAACTACAACAACTGCAGGAATGTTTCACAGTCAAAGTAATCCAGATCTAAGTGCAACATACTACGATGATAGTCGATCAACTGACTATCCAGAGCACGTTCTTAAAGTCTTCAAAGCCGATCAAACGTGCAAGTATCTCCTTGTGCACAAAGAAACAACAGCACATGAAGTGGTAATGCTAGCACTTCAGGAATTTGGTATACATGAGACAAGTTCAAATTTTTCCCTATGTGAAGTTAGTGTTGGCGATGGTGGAATGGTTAAACAACGTCGTCTACCCGATCAAATGCAAAATCTAGCAGAACGTATTGGTTTATCAGCTAGATACTATCTGAAAACAAATGGTATTAGTGAAACACTCGTACCCGATGATGTAGCTGGTGAACTTATACGTGAAAATGCCGTACACTTTCTCCAACTCAATGCCAATGAAGTGGCAATGCAATTGACATTTCAAGATTTTGGTATATTTCGTCAGATTGAAAGTACAGAATATGTTGATGATCTATTTGATCTAAAATCACCATACGGTACACCAATGCTACAGCAATTTGCCGAATTGGTAAATCGTGAGATGTTTTGGGTAGTAACAGAAATCTGCAGTGAAGGCAATATAGTACGTCGTATGAAGATAATTAAGCAATTTATAAAAGTTGCAAGACACTGCAAAGAATGTCGAAATTTTAATTCAATGTTTGCCATTGTATCGGGTCTTGGTCATGCAGCTGTTAGTCGTTTGAGATCAACATGGGATAAATTA
This sequence comes from Phlebotomus papatasi, assembly GCF_024763615.1. NCBI lineage: Eukaryota > Metazoa > Arthropoda > Insecta > Diptera > Psychodidae > Phlebotomus > Phlebotomus papatasi. The sequence continues at coordinate 2,007,398 of NC_077226.1, read as the reverse complement.
CCGTCAAAATATCAGAAATTATTTGGTGATTTGCAAGAATTAATGGATCCAAGTCGCAATATGTCAAAATATCGTCAATTGGTATCAGCTGAACTTGTAACACAACATCCAATTATACCATTTTATCCAGTGGTCAAGAAGGATCTCACATTTATCCATTTGGGTAATGATTCACGCATCGAAGGACTCATAAATTTTGAGAAACTCCGAATGATTGCAAAGGTAAGACTCTCTATGACAATAATAAATACATCTCTTTTTCACATTCTCAGCTGTTTTTATGATTGAGCTGTGCGTGTTTTTAAGCTCAATTTGAACCATTTTATGATTGAGCTGTGCGTGTTTTTAAGCTCAATTTGAACCATTTTATGATTGAGCTGTGCGTGTTTTTAAGCTCAATTTGAACCATTTTATGATTGAGCTGTGCGTGTTTTTAAGCTCAATTTGAACCATTTTATGATTGAGCTGTGCGTGTTTTTAAGCTCAATTTGAACCATTTTATGATTGAGCTGTGCGTGTTTTTAAGCTCAATTTGAACCATTTTATGATTGAGCTGTGCGTGTTTTTAAGCTCAATTTGAACCATTTTATGATTGAGCTGTGCGTGTTTTTAAGCTCAATTTGAACCATTTTATGATTGAGCTGTGCGTGTTTTTAAGCTCAATTTGAACCATTTTATGATTGAGCTGTGCGTGTTTTTAAGCTCAATTTGAACCATTTTATGATTGAGCTGTGCGTGTTTTTAAGCTCAATTTGAACCATTTTATGATTGAGCTGTGCGTGTTTTTAAGCTCAATTTGAACCATTTTATGATTGAGCTGTGCGTGTTTTTAAGCTCAATTTGAATCATTTTATGATTGAGCTGTGCGTGTTTTTAAGCTCAATTTGAACCATTTTATGATTGAGCTGTGCGTGTTTTTAAGCTCAATTTGAATCATTTTATGATAAAAAATTTTATTTTATTTTCAATAAAATATCAAATGCTACGAGTATTACTACTAATAAGTGATTAAAAAGAACTGTGAAAGTATTGGTCAACCGGGTTAATTTCAAGAAAATTTAGAAATATTAAACAAAAGTTAATTCTTTTAATGTTTGTGGTCCGTAACCATAAATGGTCTATTTAAAATGAATAAAAAATTACAATTTCATTGATGTAGGACTCATTTTGCTAATTACTTCCAATTTAGCGGACCACTAGAGTTTGTGCTTCTTGGAATTCCACTGCTTTCAATCGGATTGAACTCCTTTAATCGTGTTTTCTCGCAAAACAATTCATTTTACAGGGATAATTGTTCGTTTTTGTATAGAAAATCAAACATGTAACACAAAAAAATCATGGCTGATTCTCTAAGGTCATCCTTATTTTACACTCTTTTCTATTTGCCTTTCCAGGAAGTCCGAAGTCTAGCCTACATGTGCAATTCACCAAATGATCTACTAACAATGCTAGAACTTCGTGGTCAACCACCAAGTTCAGCCATGGTGGCACTAAATCAAATGTCAGTGGCCACAAGTGGTAGTTCGGGTTTCCTAGGTGCGGGCCAGGCCACGGTTAAACGACGAAAGAAAAGTACAGCAGCACCAAATCCCAAAAAGATGTTCGAAGAGGCCCAAATGGTGCGTCGTGTTAAAGCCTACCTCAACAATATGAAGGTGATAACGGACGAAGATGCCCTTCATGCCCTGTCAGCTGACTGTGAACCGAGTGGTGGATCAGCACCGAGTTCAGTGACCATCCGGAAGCGTCATCCATCACCTACATTGAGTACGACAAGTTCCACAAGTTCCACGAGTGAGGGTAAGAAGTGTCAGGGTGGTAGTGGTGCAGGTGGTGCAGCTGGTGCAAAATTTGGTGCAGCATCACCGCAGGCCGTTAAGAAGATACTGGCACTGTCGGAACCCAGTAAAACCCGACCACATCATCCAAAACATCCAGGAATTGTTCTACCTGGCCTTGGGCATCACTATACCTCAACAATAAGTCCTTCACCATCTCCAAACACCCACCGACGCATCAATCCCAGCAGTAGTGCAGGTTAGTTTGACATTTTACCCTTCATTTCAGCCCAGAAACACAAAAAAAATACTCACTAGGGTCAAGTACTGTTCCTTCGAACGTTCATGCCTTTGAATAATGTGAATTTTCTTTAAGTTTTCCTAAGAGACTTACACATTTTCTATTAAATATTAACTGACTCAATATCAATTATTAATAATTATTTGATAATTAAGTAAAATCTCTTAGGAAAAAGTAAAAGAAATTCACATTATTCGAAGGCATGAACGTTCGAAGGGACAGTACTTTACCCTACTCACATAGAGTAAGTACTTTTCATTACCTAAAACTCTGATACCCTTGGAAATCTTAGAATTCTTGTCGAAATCAAATAAAATTTCGTGTACGCTTTGAAGCATTGCCTCTCTATTGAACCAGGAAAACATTCTCTGGTTGAAAAATGTACATTTCCAGCAACAATGCACGTTTCAATAGATTTCGCCACTTTGTAAACACTCTTTCGCCATTGCAATTGGGTAATAATTGAAATGAAGTAATGCGTTACCTGAATAAAGCAATAAAAAAGTCATTTAATACACCTGTCCGGGAAGGATGCTTAGACCGCCTCAAATACCTGCAATGTTAAATACCGCATGTGTCCGGCTCGAAAGACAGTTTAATTTCACTATTTCTTTATTTGATAAATTCACTTCAGAGTCTCTAAAGGAGAATGGTCAAATCCGGTCCCGGAATCGCCACGAACGGGACCTATGTCATTGGATAGACATTAGTATAGGTAACAACTTTTGTTCTGGGACCAATGTTCTAAACCATGGAGGAACAGTTCTAGAGCATAAAAACTATTTTTTACAATGATGAAGAATGATCAAAAGTATATGGGCGCTGGTTCATCTTCATACAAACATTAGAGTAGGCGCATTTTGAAGATACTAATATAAGGTTAAAAAAATGCCGGGACCAGCGCCCATATGCTTTTGACCATTCTCCTTTACGTAAATTTCACCGAACAAGAACTTCTCTCTGTCGCGGAAAAAAGCAAGTCTGTCAAAATTCGCCATACACACGGCTCTTCGTTATCCGGGTGACAGCTGCCAAACACTGACAGCTGACAATACAGTCCCTATTAGCAGATCGGCCAGAGGAACCACCACTAAAGGAAAAAGTCGTTTTTGCATTCGAATCTGGCAACACTAAAAAAAAGTGGCTGATGTTGCATTTATTTTTTAATGTTTTTAGGAATTTTTATTATTCTTGAGGAATTCTTCTTGACTAATTTTTGTTGAAAGAGAACCAAAAAATATAAAAAAAAAATGCAACAATTGAGATAAATTTGTGACACTTGCAGGGTTTTTTGAGAACAAATGACAATGAGTGAAAAACCACTGATGGAAAATTGGAAAATTTTTATGTTTCTTGTATGTTTTTTATACTTTTCTTGCTCCACAAATAAAAAGAAACTATTCTAGAATCCTTACAGACAGGGTTGTGCTTTTACATAGTAAAAAATATTTTTTACATTTTACATGTAAAAAATGTGTAAAATGTAAAAAAGGAAAATTACGCATTTTTGAATCTTTTGAACATTTCCTGTTAGCAATACCAATATTGATATTTCTTATGAGAAATTTCAAGGAAACATTTTTGGGAAAACCATGAAACAAATTTCATTTTGAAAACACATAGATACGAAGTAATTGAACGATTTTGTACACATAAAACATACTGCCTGTAGCAAAAAATGTTAATTTTTTCTAATTAACACTAAACCTACCGACTGTTTTTGGCCGTTTTTCGGTAAAGTGACAAACTGCGATAATGTAGGATTCTCAACAAATTTGTTTTGTAAAACAGCAATAAATTAAAATTTGAATGCTGAAAAATATGTTACATGCATATTTCAGGAAATTCATAAAGTTTGATAGGGGCATTGTACCGTTTAAAGTATGTGTTTATTTTAAACCGGTCAATTTGACTGGGTCTTGGTAGGTTTAGTATTAAAAGAACTTCGTCCTTTTTTCACAGATAGATATTTCAGAATGTTGTCTATATTAAATCCTTAAAATGTTAAGCTTTTTGACCGTTAACGAAAAATAGAATAAAATTTTATATTATTAGTAAACTAAACATGTAAAGCAATTAGACATAAAAATATGATTTTTTCACTATTCGTAATTGGCAAATGACATGACTTGATCAATCAATTTTTAAAATAAAAAAAACTTTATTATTTTTTATAGTAATTATATAGACTATTTTTAATGAGATTTTGATATAACAATAACCGACACTGCTTCAGCATAAATTGGTTAATATTGTGTTCAAATTGCGCGCAACTTACGCTTAAAATAATTTCGCATAAGACGGTTAAAATTGAATGTAAAATCCTCACAGGTACCGAACGAAACGTTTCGCAATTTTGATCGTTTTACTCAGATTTTGTGCAGATTTTATTAAAATCGATACAATATCGTAATTTTTGGATGATTTTTTGTTTCATACGTTAGTTACAGTTTAATAACAAAGGACGATGGTTTCTAGAACATGTAAAAATTGGCCTCAGATCAATGTCTAAGAAGGAGTACCCGATTTTCCCTAGTAATTGTAGTGAAAAATTAAAAAAAAAAATTGAAAACATTATCATTACTACAGAATCAGTGTTAGCAAGAAGAGACTGATTCTCTTCATGAACATTGTTTTCTGGGATGTGATGTCTTGGACAAGGTATATAACAAGTCAAAAAAATTGTAAAGAATTAAGAAATAAATCTTAATTTGAATGATTTTCACAATATTAATGATTAACGGAAAACACAGAGCAATTGGAAAACTCCCTGAACGTATGTTGAAAAAATTATGTGTCATTTATATGGTTTATATTTGATCAACCGGGCAAAGGAAAATTTGAACTGGGGTTTGCCAATAAATTTCACCATGCATTTTCAACGACAAATTTTACGGCAAAAAGTCCCAAAATATTTTACAGATTACAAAGAAATCTTTGATTGAGTGAAAAACAAAAATTTACATTTGAAATTTGATGCATATAAATCAATTTTAGATTTTTTACATTTTAACTTTACATGTTAAAAATGTAGAACATGTTAAAAGTTTTTTTTACTATGTAAAAAATGATGTAAAATGTAAAAAATTCGCCCAACCCTGCTTACAGTGCAGAGCATGTGAAATTTTTCCAATTCTAGAAGGATAAAAAGGATTTTTTCGAGTCAATGACACTTATGGTGATTTAATAAAATAAATTTCAGTGTCCGGAGGGCTTTCCGAGAGCACACAGATTATCTGGAAGTCTACCTAGGACTTCTAAGGTCTCTTCCAGAAAAGATAGAAGTCTGGATGACTAAAAAAAAGCCCTCAAGAGCCCCAAAACAGATGAAAAATGTGGTCTGCATTATATCTTTAGCATGGCAACTTTCATACTAAAAAAAAAACACAATAAAAAGCAGTAAAAATCACAGAATTTTTCCACAAATCTCTTCATTAGCGATTTCTTAAATAATTTTTGGTAAATTTATTACGGAAATTTGCTTACTTCCGTGCAAAATTACATGAAAAACATCAAAACAAATGTCGCAAAGGGCACCGTCCGCCATCTTCTATTTGACAACTGAACCGTCTTGGTGCATTGTTTCGAGCAAAGGAAGCACTTTTTCAAGGCATTTTTCCGAGGATTTTCCATTTAAAAAAACAATAATCACAAAACTCATCAATTTTCTATTCTAATTTGCAAATCACCGATATTCCACATAATTTTCATAATTTTCCACGAATTATGAAATGTTGCAAAAGTCGGTGGACGACCCATATTTAACCTATTTTTACTATCAAATCACACCTTTTAAACAATTCTATATCACATATCACTAAACTAATTCTAAAAGCTATTTTGTTTATGTTAATATCAATTTTTATTGAAATTTCATTAATTAAACTTCACAAATTGACTTTAAAAAGCAATCTCGGCAACGGTTTTTTCAAATGCTGGCGACTACCACTACAAAAGCAGAAAAACGACTTTTTCCTTATATGTTGGTTCCTCTGTTCAGGGTCTTTGTCACTGTACCTATAAGTTGGAAAACCGAGAGATTCAGTCCGGTCTAGAGCAGTGTTGCCAACTCTAGGAGATTTTCCTAAGATTTAAGAGATTCGAGAGGGCATTTAGGTCCGAAAATTTTTATCTAAGGTATAGTGCCCTGTAGTCGGCCGGTTCCTCAACTCTTCCAGTGGGACTATTTATTCAATTTACTTAGATTTGCTATATTATGGTCTTACCGATCAAACATTACACTATGCAACACGGTTTTGCTAACGGAGATCTCACATGGTACGTTTGATAGAGTCAAGTCCCCTGATTGAGAATCTAGTCTTGGTTTTGATCCAACACGTAACATTTTTTTTTCATTAATACTTTTATATTTTTTCTGCTTTGCCTTACATAATCCTTTATATCTCAGGTTCTAGTGAACAGAACTTAAAAAGTGTGGGTCCGTTGGAAAGGTCATTAGTTGTGCTTCAACTTTGCTAATAACAAAAAACTTTGTAAAACCACTCCTTCATGGTGTAAAATTTGAGTTTCTCTAAAAATTACCAAAACAGTGGTCTTAAAATGAGGTTTTAAAAATTTGTATAAAATAAACTAAACAAAATATTAAAAATTCATTGACACCAGGCGATAGGCACCACTTAGGGCTACAATTTTGTTCATCTAAGACATTGCGCTCCGATCACTCTAAATGCCTCATTTGTTGGTTTTTGTCATTTACCAAAAATATGAAGTACCTATTTTAGAGCAAATTTCCTAAAGATTTCTGAGAAAATATCTTTTAAAACTTATGTGAAACATACATAAATGTGGAGATTCTTCTTTAAATCGATCGGGAAATCATCAACATGATTTTCATTTACATTCCCAATCAACCGTCGTTAAAGAGCTCCCAATTTTCCTTTAAGTAAAGGAAGCCCATCCTGCCAACCTAACAATCCGATCGGTTGTTTACAAGATCATTAAAATCGGTTGAATAATTTTGAAACTTAACACATTTCTTGATACAATGCCCGCTTTCTAATCCTGATCGCCGTAATCCGTACGAGTTATCCACGGTTACCTTTAAAATCATTTTGAGGTTATGTACGCATGTGTGTTCAGCAATGAAAATGAATTATCCTTTGATGTTTTTTTTTGTTAAATAAATAAAGAAGAATATCATAGACCTCACTAATTAGGTCTTTTGAATCTTCTTTAAAAATTTTATTATAAATCTACAAAAAAAATCTTGTATTATATTTTCGAGACGTTGAATAAATTCAAAAAATCCATCCGGATTACGAAGCGGACATCTGTCATATTGTCTCTTAATTATCCGGATTACAAAGCGGGCATTGTAATTAAAAACTTTAATAACCTAGAGCGCTCCTTACGGTCGACTTGTGAACTTATCTATACCACCGTTTTATAGGATTTTTCGAGACCTTTCAATTGAGTATTCATTGATTAAATTCGGTTGATAAATCTCTGAGATATAATGTTTAAAGTTTTGACTTTAGGCTTTTATGTTTCAATGTCCTCATACGCATGTTATGCATTATAAAGACATGCTTTTATGTCCATTTCAAGAATATGCAGTCCTTTAATATATTTTATATTACAATTTATGTATTTCCTTAAAAAAGAGTTAGTATAAATGCTCACATTTCGTACAAGAGATTATTAAAAGTTGTTAACTGTACCATGGCCTATTCAATGATATAGGTCTCATTGGTGGTTGCACCATACACCACTTTTGCCCATTGTTCATTAACTACACAATTTGCTTAACATTACGATCATATCGTTGTTTAAGGAACTCTTTTTAACTTTTGTAAAAACTTCTTGGTTGCGATTTTTTTTAAGAGTCCATCGTTACAATAAGCTCCTTGTCCTGTACAATTTACAAGAGGATCTTAGTCTCCTTGCTATGCCGCCTCTTTTTAAACTTGTCGTCGCCAATATCGTCAATATTGGCGTAGATTTAATTTGCTGCATTCCCTGGATTCCCATTTGTCATTGATGATACATTTTTTTTTGTAGGATCTGTATCATATCCCGGACATGGATTTCCCAGTGGAGGTCACATGGGTGGCACCGGTGGAAGTGGTAGGGCTATTCATGAGCGTAGTCACTCAGATACACCAACTCCTGTGCCCTCAGTCGATCTATCTGCTGAGAGCAGTAGTGTTACATCCCTCAGTAATATGCCCCTTCGAAAGACAATCACATCGAGCAGCCTGACATCTAGTGACAGTGGACATGGTAGTTGTGCACAATCAACAGCTGACAATCAGTCAAATTGTTCAGAGAGTAACAGCGGTCTGTACCATGTTGCATCGTCAATTGTTCACAATTCGCCATCGCCAACCCTTCAACAGAGACGCCATTCAGCCCTTCACGGTAAGATCCCATTTTTAAGTATTTCCATTCTATTCGATCCCACTTCTGATTTTGAGGCAATCGTCGCATCAATTTGTCTCTAACCTCTAGAACTCCCTTTTTGTTCTGTTTTTTTTTTCTTTGTCCTTTTGTTAATATAAGTGTTTAGCTTGCATTTTGCATGATTGTTTGTTTTATTTTGTGATACAATTGAAAAAAAAACGAAAAAAAACAAAGGCTCCTGCGGTCTTGGCTATGTACTGTCACCACCATCTTCAACGCATCATCACAGTTTGGGTCTCAATGGAGACCTATCTCCCTTTCAATTGGGTCCAATTGCATCACAACTGCACGGCTCAGCAGCCAATTTCCTCACTTCGCCACAATTTCACAGCGCCACCCGGTACAACGGTAAGTTAGTGCATTTGCATGATACCTTTTTTTGTTTGATGTCTACGCGATAATTGATTAGCCAGTGCTAGAAAGGACAAAACAGATGCTATGTTAAATTGGTCTTTCAGCTGCCCATACAATGGTGAGTGGTCATGGGGTGCGAAGTGGTGGTATTCCACGTCTACCGCCAGCTTACAGTGTTGCAGCACAAATGGCACGCCTGCATAGACTAGGCAGAGCTCATAGTCATGAAGGTGTTACAACAGTATCAGTGGCAGCAGCTGCTGCAGCTGCCCAGGGCTCCTTCATAGCACCCCAGACAATCCTTCGGCAGGATCCTGAGCCAGATGATGAAGATGGTAAGTTAATATTATAATTATTTTATTATCACCGTGTTTCTCATGTTCCTCCATTTATGGGCAAACGGGTGGCCTCACGCCGGTGTGATATTCCCTCGATGTCCTGGGTAGTTCTCTTAGTCGCTGTCTGGCTTCTTTTGCTGACTCCTTGCTGACTCCTCAAGAGAAGTCTTGTATACCCCAATCCTAGCGGTACTTTCTACACATGGCCCCCTTTCTTCTCGTTCTGTAATATAATAACCTTTCCGATTTAAGAGCCCTCTCCGGCTCAGGTTTTTCCTTTACCGATTCGAAGGTACCAAAGGTATATCCAGAGAGAACTTTACCTAAAAACCCGTGGGAAATTCTAACGTTCAAATCGACGAGTTACAAAAAAAAACTGAGCAAAGGTCACCAAAAGGACATTGCAAATTTGAAACGTTCTGCCATCTTGAAATTCATTTGAACACTGTTGCTGACATTTTTGGCGTTTGAAGTGTCAAGAATATCGTCGGTTGCGTCTACCTCTGTCGTATCTGCATTTTGACAACTTTTCAAGAAGCAATTTTTTCACTTCAATCGTTTAATTCTCAAAAATGAGCCCTGAATAGTCTATCGTTATTTACAAATACAGTAGACTCTTCGATATCCGGCTGACTGGGGGACAAATGACATTTAGGTTTTTTGAATGATCAACGGTTTTTCTATTTTGTGCAGTGTGAATTTATTTTCTGTCTGACAAAGAAAAAGAGAATTTTCTTCATGATGTGCTTATATTTAATTTTTTATCACAATTATGTATTAAAAACTTCGATACAATGTTAATAATACTTTAATTCCCTCTGGACAAACTTCATGTTTAATGAAAATAATTTTGAATATATCAACCGCCAGTGTTTGGCAGCTGTCACCCGGATAACCAAGTGCTGGATATCGAAGAGTCTACTGTATCGAAAGTAACACTAATAATCTGACGAATAATATTTGGAAAGAAGTAGAATTTCATTTATTTAAAAAATATACAGTAGACTCTTCGATATCCGGCACTTCGTTATCCGGGTGACAGCTGCCAAACACTGGCGGTTGATATATTCAAAATTATTTTCACTAAACATGAAGTTTGTCCAAAGTGAATTAAAGTATTATTAACATTGTATCGAAGTTTTTAATACATAATTGTGATAAAAAATGAAACATAAGCACACCATGAAGAAAATTCTCTTTTTCTTTGTCAGACAGAAAATAAATTCACACTGCACAAAATAGAAAAAACCGTTGATCATTCAAAAAACCTAAATGTCATTTTGTCCCCCATTCAGCCGGATATCGAAGAGTCTACTGTAAATAGTTTTCTGAAACTATGCACAATATGCTTTTGTCGTAACTGACATCCCTTATAACTACGTATCTGAAATTGTATGAAAATTATGTCAGTTACGATATTTCATTCAAGAAAAATCTGGCCACTTAAATTTTATTTTTGAGATTATACTTGAAATATTCAATGTATAGTATTTTTACATTTAAAAAAATAGTTTTAAAAATAAAATGCCTTTCTATTTAAATAAATTCATTTTTATTAGTCTTTTAATTTCTTCATTTTCTTTTTTCCTGTTTCCACTGCAAATTTATCAGTGTAAAATTTTTTTATCCTCGTCTGGCATAAAATCGAGCACACTGATAATATCCTTCTCCTTTTCAGCAGAAATTTTAACTCCAAAAGTCATTTTCTTATGTGGCGATATGAAAAGATCAGAAGGAGTACTTCCACCTCTCTTACGCTTTAGGATTGATTCAGAGGTCCATTGCTCTTCGGGGTCCAGACTGAATTTTATTTCCAAAGCAAATTTATTTTGTGCTGAGTATTGAATAGTCTTCACACGTGTGAAAGGAATTTTATCCCAACTTAAGAGGTTTGCTTTGTGAGAAAAATGAATGAAATCGGTATCATTCATTTTAAGAATTTTTAAATGAACGTTTTGAAACTTCAGAGTTTCCAAAAGCTTCACCAACGCTATGGGACTATAAATTTCATGATGACGGAGTGATCTCTCTAAGACGCTGTGAACAGCATCCACATCTTGGATCCTGGAATGCCCAGGTTCCGAATATTTGTGGGTGATTGTTTCAATCATAGGATTGTCGTGAAGAATTTGCAGAATTGCGGTGGATGTTATTTTATTCCTGTTCTGAGGAACACAAGAGTCACTCCACAAAATTATATGTTTAATTTGTGGTTGATCCTCAATTACGCATTGGATAATCTTGAACAACGCACTGGCGATATCATCTCCAGTTCGTCCACTGCAACTTTCATCCCAGATACAACAATATGTTGTCTTATTGAGATTGCACAGGCCAGTTAAATTGAATACTGATATTTTTCGCTTGTAATAAAAAAGACTGGCGAAACCTTTTGGCAGAGGAATAGTGTTCTGCAAATTATAGCTAATGATAGCTGTTTCATTATTAATCTGATGACGGTCCCTCTCTCTCTCTTGCTTAGCAAAATTGTTGTTTCTCACGTGATTATCATATTCTTCTTGAGAAACTTTCCCGGTTTTGAATAGAACACATTTGGAGCATTGGTCTTTAATCGGGCGATGGAAAGACAGATTGTACTGCATATTGAAAACATTACGATAAACTGCTTCGGACACGTAAGGATTCCCAGATTCAATATACAACTGGTACATTTTAGAAACGGACAGATGTGCCTCAAGGTATTTTTTTGAAGTGTCGGCGCGACAGTAATGCGATTCCACTGTTGGAAATCCTTCAATGTGACGCTTAACACAGTCTATGTCTTCCTCTGTGTACTTTGATCCCTTGTACCGTTGCATTTTAAGCTTTTCGGGAATGCCGTCAGAATTTTGCACATTTTCAAAAAAAATAGTAAATTCTGGATTCACTGATGTTGAGTGTATTTAAGAAAAAAGTCTTGCAGACCTGATGTTTCTTGTTCTCTCGTTCGAAGTAATACAGGAATGTGTGCCTGCGCCTGGATGGACCAACTGTCTTGCGTTTTGTTTCCTTTTTCGTAACAAATTTTGCAAAAAAGAACCGTTTTTCAGGATCAGTCAGATTCCAAAACTTTTCGAAGATATCATTTCTATCCTCTTCTGTAAAGATTGATACACAACCCTTCTTGCATGTTGTATTGCAAGGCGCTTTTTTAGTTCTCTGGGGAATCACATCTCCTTTCCTGTTTGTATAAAGTTTCCCGCTTTCTCGAAATTTCCTTCTAATAGTTTGAGTCCAATTTTCCGGATTTGCTTTCCTTTTACGCCCAGTCACTTTAACGATATTGTCTAAAATAATAAGTATTTTCAATTTTTGCAAGTTATTAGGAGAATAGAGCTGTTTTCTTTTAATTACCATCTTCCTCAGCTAATTGTAATGGCATATTTAGTTCTCCAGAAAACTCTGCTTCCTTCACAAAGTCTGCCCTTCCTGTAAAATCCGTTTTCCCTGGGGACTTTCTGCCTTCTGTGAATTCCGCTTCTCCTGAGGACTCTGATAGACCTATGATCACTGATTCCCCTGAGGGCTCTTCTCCACCTGTGAATTCTTCTCCTGAAAATTGCGCACTGCCAGAGGCTTCTTCTGCTGCCATGAATTCTTTTACTTCTATGAACTCTGCTGTTCCTGAAGGGCCATCGGTACCTCCTAGGAACTCATTGTGGGTGCACATTAAATTTCCGTTGTCATAAAACACATCACTGCCCTCAGAGTTGGCAATTTGAAGAACAAATGCAACATTTTCACTCTCATTCAGTAGCGCCATAACCTCAAATTTTGCTGTGTGAATGAAAAACAATGAATATCCACATTTCACATAAATTAACGATTATTTTTTGTAACTTACCTGTTTAGAGTTACACCCATTAGTCAATCCTCTAATTTAACACATTCCACTTTGCCTTACGAATGAGAAATTACAAAGTTCTTCCCCGCACTTGTTGTAAATAAACACACGAAGAGCGCAATTACGACAATCGATTAAATTCATCGTGTCACTTACGATACAGTTACGATATTTGTCCATGAATTAATTTGTTAACATGTACTTACGATAGAGGTCATTTAAAATAAAATTAAAATTATTAAAAAAATTTTTTTTTGAAAACACAGCTTAATAAAGCATATTTAATTGTTTACAACACAATTAAAACCCAAAAATCGAAAAAATGCAGATACGACAGAGGTAGACGCAACCGACGATATATCGAAATTCGAAATGGCAGAACAATCAGCGCTAAAGCGGAGAGCACATGAACTTTAGCGTGACTTTTGTCTCTTCGAAAGATTATTTCTGGAACGGTACCACTGTAGCATATTTCCAGAGGTGTGCAAGCACCGTTGAAACCGAATAAAATAAGTTTCCCAGAGTGGTCAATCCACAACTGTCTTTGTCATGCCTGCCAAATTGTAAGGCATAGTCCACACTAATTTGTAATGCATTTGTAAGGTCAGAGGAACCACTACTAAAGGAAAAAGTCGTTTTTTGCATTCGAATCTGGCAACACTAAAAAAAAAGTGGCCGATGTTGCATTTTTTTTCAGGAATTTTTTATTATTCTTGACGAATTCTTCTTGCCCGATTTTGTTGCAAGAGGTCTAATAAATACAAATAAATACTTAGGGTAAATGTTCTAATTCAAAACCATTTTCAGACGCTTTAACTTTGACAGAAGATTCAACACAGTAATTTGAGTTTTTTCTGAAGAGAATTACATAAATTTGCTCCTTGACTCTTCTAAAATGTTACTATTTAGTGCAAATTCATTAAATTGAGTTTGAAAACTACTTTAAGACAAGAAAAATACACAAGTGCAAAATGCTTCTATTGGAAACAATTTAATTCAAATGGAGACAAGGGAAATTTTCCAATTGGAGACAAACACTAAGTGATTAAGAAAATAGTTTATTTAATCATTTTTTTAGATGACATTTTTAGTATCCTCATTCTCGCCTTTTTGCTCTTTTACTTTTTGATCATCTTTTGAACCGTTTAAGAACTTTGCATTGTCAATACCGTTACGATCAAATGGTAACAAGCCGCATCCTCTAAATCCACTTTTTGCTATATTTTCGAGATTTAAGAGTGGCAATGCATTTGATAATACCCTTGCAAGATTTCTTGGTTTCAATCTGTCTCCATCATTTTCCATTCTCCACTGAGCTAAAGATCAATGGAGAATGGACCACCTTTTCGCCTTTGGGAGAAAGCATAACACCAGTTTCGTCTAGATTAAAGATGCGATCAGGAGGGAATTCCAAAAGATCTTTCGATTCTAAGTATTCACGGGTTTTCTCAAACCAGTCAGTGATGTTCTCAGAGGTAACACCAGCTCTTTGGGTGGTATATGATTCTGGTTTACGTCGGCTTAATTCAGGATGTCTCTTCAAAAACTTCCTGAACCAAGCATATCCTGGCCTTCCATCTACAAACTCATTGGTGATCTCGAACTTCTTACACATGAGCTGTACAGTGTCGAGGACTTGATCCTTAGTTATAAGATGCCATTTGTCAGCGCATTCCAAAATCCATTCAACAAGCTCGTCTTCCATGACCTTTGGTAAAGTGGGGCGCCTTCCCACACTGAATTCCTCCGGATATCTTCTAGTAAGCTTATTATAAAGTGTTGATTTCGGAACGTGAAACAAAACTGACGCCTCTGTTAGTGATTTTCCACGACGAAAGGCTTCCAAAGCTTTGTTGAGTTGCTCTTAAGTGTAGGTTTTGTTCTTTTTCCTGGTCTTATTTTCCTTTCCCATCTGAAACAATAAGGAGATCGCTCCAATAAACCCATATTTTCGGTGTTTCCCATTGAAGCACTTGCGCACATTTCACAAAAGTACCTTTTGTTCAGAAAATATGTAATTATTTTAATTGAGCACTTCACTTACGGTTAACAATAAAGTTTAAGACTTAATTTCACTAAAATTTGCCAGATATAGTGCATAAACGTCAAAAAATTAATAAACAACAATCAGCTTACTTGCCTTTTTCATAAGAAAAAATGGTCGATCGATGAATTTTTTCGACGGTGAAAAGTTACACTGTCAATTGAAATGAGACTTTTAAATGTTAAAACTTATTTATATGAATGGATTTACGCTTCATTTGAACCACAAGGAACTAAATAATAAAAATATAGCACAGAAAATATATGAATAAAAATATAAGTTGAGTATTTATTATGGAAAAAATAAGTTTCCATTTGGAGTAGCAAAAAATTTCCAATTGGAGCAGGTTTTGAATTAGCTTAATTTACCCTAGTCACAATGCTTCCAAAACTCACCAATTTTCTTTTGCAATTTACAAATCACAGATTTTCCACATGATTTTCATAATTTTCCACGAATTATGAAATGTTGCAAAAGTCGCAGAGCGACCCATATTTATCCTTTTATTTCTTTCAAATCACCCCTTTTAACGAATTCTATGT
Organism: Phlebotomus papatasi; assembly: GCF_024763615.1. NCBI lineage: Eukaryota > Metazoa > Arthropoda > Insecta > Diptera > Psychodidae > Phlebotomus > Phlebotomus papatasi. Next base: position 1,991,774 of record NC_077226.1, on the reverse strand, counting down.
CACTAAACTGATTCTAAAAACTATTTTCTTTATGTTTACAGCAATTTTTAGTGAAATTTCATTAATTAAACTTCACAAATTGGCTTTAAAAAGCAATCTCGGTGACGTTTTTTTTCAAATCCTGGCGACGACCACTACAAAAACAGAAAAACGACTTTTTCCTTTAGTAGTGGTTCCTGTGGCTGTGTACAGTAGACTCTCGCTCAATCGGCTCTTTTTCAATCGAGCACAAAATTTTATTAAAGATTTTCACATTTTATTTTAAAGGAAATTGTTCAAATTCGTTATAATTCCTCTTATTTTGTTATGATTCTCTATAATTGAGCGCTTTTTGTGGAATTTATAATGATTTTATTGCCCAAATCTATCGCTAAACCAGATGACATTTTGCCCCAAATGCCCAATTGAGAGAGAGCTTACTCTGTATTTCGTTGCAGTGCCATCACACGGCCACTCAAAAATTTGACGCTAATTTTTAAATTTTGACAGTTGTTTGAAATGTAACTAATTTTATGAATATTTTAATTTGCAGATGATGAGGAAACACAGGTATCAGCTGTCTGAGATGCCGGTGATGCTGACATTCCGAATAATTAAAAAAAAAAGAAAAATACATATACATATATATACAAAAGAGAAAAACGTTAAGAAAACACCAAATTTACTATAAATTGCTTTTTGTTTTTTTTTTCTTTAAATAATTTTTAAATTTATAACTAGTTTTGTTGGTATTTAAAAGATAAAAGAAAAGGAATCTATTTTTTTTTTTTAGTTTAAATGAAGCATGTCTGAATATTTCTTTTGAAATGGATTTTTTAGAAAGAATAATAATAGAGAAGAAAAAAATAATACAAAAAAATGGAAAAAAATAAATTAATGTGATAGTATTGAGAATCTCAAAAAAAAAAGAAGTTTTATATCGTAAATTTAACTTTTTTTTTCTGTAATTTTGAAGTCAATTCTGTATCTTTTTGAATATATATTTTTTTTGCAGAAGGAAATGCTCTCTGGATTATTGTATTTTTTTTCTTAATTAAAAAAAGACATATCAAATGTTTTTCTTCTTCTTAATTCTCTATTGGAGATAGTACAGTATTATTATTTAAAAAATTTCTATAAATGACAAAAATGGTGAGAACAATATTTACCGAATTCGAAGGTTCTTCCTTTTTTTTTTTAAGTGAGAGAGAGGGAGAGGAAAAATGAATTAAACAGAGTCCAATTTGTTCAAATACTTTTTAAATATTAATAGTTTTATTTAATGACTATTAAATGAATTTTGAAGTAAAAGTTATTAAATAAAACTGTCAATATGCCCAATAATATACGAAATAAAAGAAGATTTTTAAAAAAAATTTAAATAATAATAAAAGAAATATAATTAGAGTACAGGGAAAAAAATATTTTTGAGTAAACTATGTTTTCTTCTAAAGACAAAAATTAAAGAAATAATAAATAAATGAAAAAGAGAAAATACATTTGGAGAAATTATGAAGAAAAAGGAATATTAAGAGAAAAGAAATAAATAGTTAAAATAAATGTAATCAATGTGATTCATCCTCGAAAATAAACCAATCCAATATTTGCTTCGTTTTATTCTCCTCTTGTAAATAATAAGCGTTATTTAATTTCGAAATAAAGAAAATAAAAGTAAAATAAAAGCAAAAAATCAAGGAAAAATGTTTTGTGAAAAAAGACAAAAAGAAAATTAAAAGAGATAACTGTATATTTTTAGATGAAAATTGTCTTGTGAGATAAAAAAAAGAGAAATATTTACAAAAAAGAAAAACTAATAGGGCTCTGTAAGGGTATATGTGAATTATAATTTAGTAAAAAAAGCAAAATAAAAAAAAGAAAAATATATTAGTTGAAATAAAAATGAATACCAGTGGAACCAACCAATCTCATATTAAAAAAAAAATAGAAAAGAAATATAAATAAGTCCCAGAAATATTAAACCCATTTTACTTATAATAAAACAAAAAAAAACCAATCGTAGTATTTGTTATATTTTGTAAATAATCATAAAATAAAAAAAAACCTCAAATGAACAAAAAAGAGTCTCGATGTAATTATTAAACAAAAAAAAAGAATCTATTTGTTAGTTTAAATTAAAAAAAGAAAAACAATCTTCAAACTTACACTGTTCTTCCTTCCAAAAAAACAACAACAAAAAAATGCCTTTAAGTTGTCAAAAGTGTCTTTCCAATTCACAAAAGAAACAAAGGAATGTTATAAAAATAAGAAAAGGAAGAGAAAAAAAAGTAAGATCATTAATGTAAAACACAAAAAAAAGACTTCTTCCTAACAAAAACAAAAAAAAATAATTAAAAAAGAAAAACAATTATATCGCAGAAAAAATAACAAAACACACCTTTTAAAAACTACTATATTATTGTATTAAAAAAAAACAAAAGAAAAACATCAATAACAAATTTAAATTGTGTTTTTTTTTTTACGAAAGATGGAGTTTTTCCAGTGTGAATTAATGGTTCCGTTCCAGAAATAATCTTTCGAAGAGACAAGCGCTGATTGTTCTGCCATTTCGAATTTCGATATTCTTGACACTTCAAACGCCAAAAATGTCAGCAACAGTGTTCAAATGAATTTCAAGATGGCAGAACATTTCAAATTTGCAATGTCCTTTTGGTGACCTTTGCTCAGTTTTTTTTTTGTAACTCGTCGATTTGAACGTTAGAATTTCCCACGGGTTTTTAGGTAAGTTCTCTCTGGATATACCTTTGGTACCTTCGAATCGGTAAAGGAAAAACCTGAGCCGGACAGAGCTCTTAAATTCGAAAAGGGAACCAGCAATGACGCTACATTGCGCTCCATTCCTTGAAGTACCGACGCTATCTTTAGCATCATTCCTTGAAGAACCTGCATCACTTTGTGATTTATTTCCATTTTTTGACCAAAAAAATCAATGGACTAACCCTTTACAGTTTTTTCGAAAAATCGAAAATCCGCTCTAAAAACCGGAATTCTCAATATTTCTGGGTGAAAATCACTAAGAATACTTGAAATGGTTCTACTAATTGATTTTCATTGCGGAATTTGCAAAATCTCGAAAAAAAATTTTTGACCAAAAAAATTGATAGGCTAACCCCTTACAGTTTTTTCGAAAAATCAAAAATCCGCTCTAAAAACCGGAATTCTCAATATTTCTGGGTGAAAATCACTAAGAATACTTGAAATGGTTCTACTAATTGATTTTCATTGCGGAATTTGCAAAATCTCGAAAAAAAAATTTTTGACCAAAAAAATCGATAGACTAACCCCTTACAGTTTTTTCGAAAAATCGAAAATCCGCTCTAAAAACCGGAATTCTCAATATTTCTGGGTGAAAATCACTAAGAATACTTGAAATGGTTCTACTAATTGATTTTCATTGCGGAATTTGCAAAATCTCGAAAAAAAAATTTTTGACCAAAAAAATCGATAGACTAACCCCTTACAGTTTTTTCGAAAAATCGAAAATCCGCTCTAAAAACCGGAATTCTCAATATTTCTGGGTGAAAATCACTAAGAATACTTGAAATGGTTCTACTAATTGATTTTCATTGCGGAATTTGCAAAATCTCGAAAAAAAAATTTTTGACCAAAAAAATCGATAGACTAACCCCTTACAGTTTTTTCGAAAAATCGAAAATCCGCTCTAAAAACCGGAATTCTCAATATTTCTGGGTGAAAATCACTAAGAATACTTGAAATGGTTCTACTAATTGATTTTCATTGCGGAATTTGCAAAATCTCGAAAAAAAAATTTTTGACCAAAAAAATCGATAGACTAACCCCTTACAGTTTTTTCGAAAAATCGAAAATCCGCTCTAAAAACCGGAATTCTCAATATTTCTGGGTGAAAATCACTAAGAATACTTGAAATGGTTCTACTAATTGATTTTCATTGCGGAATTTGCAAAATCTCGAAAAAAAAATTTTTGACCAAAAAAATCGATAGACTAACCCCTTACAGTTTTTTCGAAAAATCGAAAATCCGCTCTAAAAACCGGAATTCTCAATATTTCTGGGTGAAAATCACTAAGAATACTTGAAATGGTTCTACTAATTGATTTTCATTGCGGAATTTGCAAAATCTCGAAAAAAAAATTTTTGACCAAAAAAATCGATAGACTAACCCCTTACAGTTTTTTCGAAAAATCGAAAATCCGCTCTAAAAACCGGAATTCTCAATATTTCTGGGTGAAAATCACTAAGAATACTTGAAATGGTTCTACTAATTGATTTTCATTGCGGAATTTGCAAAATCTCGAAAAAAAAATTTTTGACCAAAAAAATCGATAGACTAACCCCTTACAGTTTTTTCGAAAAATCGAAAATCCGCTCTAAAAACCGGAATTCTCAATATTTCTGGGTGAAAATCACTAAGAATACTTGAAATGGTTCTACTAATTGATTTTCATTGCGGAATTTGCAAAATCTCGAAAAAAAAATTTTTGACCAAAAAAATCGATAGACTAACCCCTTACAGTTTTTTCGAAAAATCGAAAATCCGCTCTAAAAACCGGAATTCTCAATATTTCTGGGTGAAAATCACTAAGAATACTTGAAATGGTTCTACTAATTGATTTTCATTGCGGAATTTGCAAAATCTCGAAAAAAAAATTTTTGACCAAAAAAATCGATAGACTAACCCCTTACAGTTTTTTCGAAAAATCGAAAATCCGCTCTAAAAACCGGAATTCTCAATATTTCTGGGTGAAAATCACTAAGAATACTTGAAATGGTTCTACTAATTGATTTTCATTGCGGAATTTGCAAAATCTCGAAAAAAAAATTTTTGACCAAAAAAATCGATAGACTAACCCCTTACAGTTTTTTCGAAAAATCGAAAATCCGCTCTAAAAACCGGAATTCTCAATATTTCTGGGTGAAAATCACTAAGAATACTTGAAATGGTTCTACTAATTGATTTTCATTGCGGAATTTGCAAAATCTCGAAAAAAAAATTTTTGACCAAAAAAATCGATAGACTAACCCCTTACAGTTTTTTCGAAAAATCGAAAATCCGCTCTAAAAACCGGAATTCTCAATATTTCTGGGTGAAAATCACTAAGAATACTTGAAATGGTTCTACTAATTGATTTTCATTGCGGAATTTGCAAAATCTCGAAAAAAAAATTTTTGACCAAAAAAATCGATAGACTAACCCCTTACAGTTTTTTCGAAAAATCGAAAATCCGCTCTAAAAACCGGAATTCTCAATATTTCTGGGTGAAAATCACTAAGAATACTTGAAATGGTTCTACTAATTGATTTTCATTGCGGAATTTGCAAAATCTCGAAAAAAAAATTTTTGACCAAAAAAATCGATAGACTAACCCCTTACAGTTTTTTCGAAAAATCGAAAATCCGCTCTAAAAACCGGAATTCTCAATATTTCTGGGTGAAAATCACTAAGAATACTTGAAATGGTTCTACTAATTGATTTTCATTGCGGAATTTGCAAAATCTCGAAAAAAAAATTTTTGACCAAAAAAATCGATAGACTAACCCCTTACAGTTTTTTCGAAAAATCGAAAATCCGCTCTAAAAACCGGAATTCTCAATATTTCTGGGTGAAAATCACTAAGAATACTTGAAATGGTCTCTAATTGATTTTACGGAATTTGCAAAATTGATTGACCAAAAAAATCGATAGACATTGCGGAATTTGCAAATCTAAGAATCGAAAAAAAAATCTTTTTGACCAAAAAAATCGATAGACTAACCCCTTACAGTTTTTTCGAAAAATCGAAAATCCGCTCTAAAAACCGGAATTCTCAATATTTCTGGGTGAAAATCACTAAGAATACTTGAAATGGTTCTACTAATTGATTTTCATTGCGGAATTTGCAAAATCTCGAAAAAAAAATTTTTGACCAAAAAAATCGATAGACTAACCCCTTACAGTTTTTTCGAAAAATCGAAAATCCGCTCTAAAAACCGGAATTCTCAATATTTCTGGGTGAAAATCACTAAGAATACTTGAAATGGTTCTACTAATTGATTTTCATTGCGGAATTTGCAAAATCTCGAAAAAAAAATTTTTGACCAAAAAAATCGATAGACTAACCCCTTACAGTTTTTCGAAAAATCGAAAATCCGCTCTAAAAACCGGAATTCTCAATATTTCTGGGTGAAAATCACTAAGAATACTTGAAATGGTTCTACTAATTGATTTTCATTGCGGAATTTGCAAAATCTCGAAAAAAAAATTTTTGACCAAAAAAATCGATAGACTAACCCCTTACAGTTTTTTCGAAAAATCGAAAATCCGCTCTAAAAACCGGAATTCTCAATATTTCTGGGTGAAAATCACTAAGAATACTTGAAATGGTTCTAATTGATTTTACGGAATTTGCAAAATTGATTTCGATAGACATTGCGGAAAATTTAAAAACCGGCAAAATCTCGAAAAAAAAATCTTTTTGACCAAAAAAATCGATAGACTAACCCCTTACAGTTTTTTCGAAAAATCGAAAATCCGCTCTAAAAACCGGAATTCTCAATATTTCTGGGTGAAAATCACTAAGAATACTTGAAATGGTTCTACTAATTGATTTTCATTGCGGAATTTGCAAAATCTCGAAAAAAAATTTTTTGACCAAAAAAATCGATAGACTAACCCCTTACAGTTTTTTCGAAAAATCGAAAATCCGCTCTAAAAACCGGAATTCTCAATATTTCTGGGTGAAAATCACTAAGAATACTTGAAATGGTTCTACTAATTGATTTTCATTGCGGAATTTGCAAAATCACGAAAAAAAAATTTTTGACCAAAAAAATCGATAGACTAACCCCTTACAGTTTTTTCGAAAAATCGAAAATCCGCTCTAAAAACCGGAATTCTCAATATTTCTGGGTGAAAATCACTAAGAATACTTGAAATGGTTCTACTAATTGATTTTCATTGCGGAATTTGCAAAATCTCGAAAAAAAAATTTTGACCAAAAAATTGATAGACTAACCCCTTACAGTTTTTTCGAAAAATCGAAAATCCGCTCTAAAAACCGGAATTCTCAATATTTCTGGGTGAAAATCACTAAGAATACTTGAAATGGTTCTACTAATTGATTTTCATTGCGGAATTTGCAAAATCTCGAAAAAAAAATTTTTGACCAAAAAAATCGATAGACTAACCCCTTACAGTTTTTTCGAAAAATCGAAAATCCGCTCTAAAAACCGGAATTCTCAATATTTCTGGGTGAAAATCACTAAGAATACTTGAAATGGTTCTACTAATTGATTTTCATTGCGGAATTTGCAAAATCTCGAAAAAAAAATTTTGACCAAAAAAATCGATAGACTAACCCCTTACAGTTTTTCGAAAAATCGAAAATCCGCTCTAAAAACCGGAATTCTCAATATTTCTGGGTGAAAATCACTAAGAATACTTGAAATGGTTCTACTAATTGATTTTCATTGCGGAATTTGCAAAATCTCGAAAAAAAATTTTTGACCAAAAAAATTGATAGACTAACCCCTTACAGTTTTTTCGAAAAATCGAAAATCCGCTCTAAAAACCGGAATTCTCAATATTTCTGGGTGAAAATCACTAAGAATACTTGAAATGGTTCTACTAATTGATTTTCATTGCGGAATTTGCAAAATCTCGAAAAAAAAATTTTTGACCAAAAAAATCGATAGACTAACCCCTTACAGTTTTTTCGAAAAATCGAAAATCCGCTCTAAAACCGGAATTCTCAATATTTCTGGGTGAAAATCACTAAGAATACTTGAAATGGTTCTACTAATTGATTTTCATTGCGGAATTTGCAAAATCTCGAAAAAAAAATTTTTGACCAAAAAAAATTGATAGACTAACCCCTTACAGTTTTTTCGAAAAATCGAAAATCCGCTCTAAAAACCGGAATTCTCAATATTTCTGGGTGAAAATCACTAAGAATACTTGAAATGGTTCTACTAATTGATTTTCATGCGGAATTTGCAAAATCTCGAAAAAAAAATTTTTGACCAAAAAAATCGATAGACTAACCCTTACAGTTTTTTCGAAAAATCGAAAATCCGCTCTAAAAACCGGAATTCTCAATATTTCTGGGTGAAAATCACTAAGAATACTTGAAATGGTTCTACTAATTGATTTTCATTGCGGAATTTGCAAAATCTCGAAAAAAAAATTTTTGACCAAAAAATCGATAGGCTAACCCCTTACAGTTTTTTCGAAAAATCGAAAATCCGCTCTAAAAACCGGAATTCTCAATATTTCTGGGTGAAAATCACTAAGAATACTTGAAATGGTTCTACTAATTG